>NW_006408528.1:36474340-36525300 GCF_000296735.1 Chrysochloris asiatica
CTTCGTCTGTCATACTTTGGACATACTGTCAGGAGGGAACAGCCGCTGGAGAAGGATGTCATGCTGGGTAAGATGGAGGGTCAGAGAAAAACAGGAAGGACCCCCCCTTCCTGTTGGATCGACCCGGTGGCATCATTGATGAACTCAAGTGTGGCAGCGGTAGCGAGGTTGGCCCAGGATTGTTTCGTTCTGCTGTGCATGGAGTCGCTATGAGTCGGTTCCGACTTGATGGTACCTAACAACAACAACATACATAAAGAATCACCTGGGAATATTAAAAATATTTTTACAATTTTAAAAAACTGTAAATTGTTATTAAGTGCTTTCGAGTCGGTTCCGACCCATAGCGACCCTGTATAGGGTTTCCGAGGAGCAGCTGGTGAGCTTGACTTGTCGACCCTGAAATTCAAACGGCTTTGCAGTCTGACGCATTAACCCACAGCACCACACCAGTATTCTAAATTGGGACTCTGTAAATCTGGGACAGAGTCCTGATGAGGCACTGCTGGTTAATGGCGGGACTGCGAAGTCCGCTTGAACCGGGAGGCCTGCGGTTCAAGTTCACCAGCTGCTCCTCGGAAACAGGGTCGCTATCAGTCGGAACCGGAGGGCACTTAACAACAACAACAAATCTGGGATAGAAATGCATATTTTCAGCAGTGGGTGGAACCTGAATTAGCCAGTTGGAAGTTCTAATTTTTATTTTACCCCTATGTGGCGCTGTAAGTTAATGCGCCCGACTGCAAAACCGTTTGAACTGCAACATCTGTGGTTCAAGCTCACCAGCCACTCCTCAGAAACCCTATATGGGTCGGAACCGACTCTATGACACTTGGCAACAACAACAAAGTAATCTGGTTGTTCTGGAAGAAATGTGGCAGAGAAAAACACTTAAGTACAAATGTTTCCAACAGAAAATTTTTGTTTTATTCCTTCTTCAATTTTCAGTGCTCAGTAAGTATGTCGTTTTTACAAATTGAAGCCTCTTGCTTGGGAATTTTCTCACTTCTTTCTCCTCCTTGTAAGTTCTAGGAAGCGTTCTTTCCCTCCATGTGGAAATAAAAGCCACTTCCTATCTCCACTCTCGTTCTTTCCCAGACCCGGGTTGTGACAGGAAAGGATCAGACAGCAGGTGACCTGCTGCCAGATCATAAGACAGCTGGTGGAAGATCAGTCCCCAAAGATCTCTCCTTTACCATCTGGCATTCTGAATGCTGAAAGATGATCAAACTCTAACCCAACACCTGCCTCTGGAATATTTTCTCCAGTTTTATGAAGTTAAAAACTTTCCCCTCTTTTTAGTCTAACTACAGTGGTATTTAGCTAAAGGTTTTATGAGCTTATTATTTAGCTCTTTTGCTTTAGACATTTTTCTAACAGACTCAGCTTTGTCTCATTCAGCAGTGGAGACAAGAATGTCTGCAAGAATCTGAAGTCTAAACTTCAGATAAAATTGACTCATCAAGGAGATATTTACCTACCAAATCTCTTGGTGGAGCCTTGATGTGTTTATCTGGGTCTATCTGCAGGAGACTAAATTTCCTCCTGACCCCATCTCTATCCAGTTTTCAGACAGGAAATAGAAAAGGTTGATGGTGAATAAAAATGTTTCCGAGCCTTTTGTAGGGTTCTGAAACCTCTGTAAGTCTGTTTTCTCACTTTTGAAATAGAGGTAATGATAGTATCTACCTCACCTGGATTTTCTTAGGAGTGAATGAGGCAATGTTAGTTGTTTATTATTACTCATACTACCACACTACCCACAACCAACTTTTGGTGAGTAACCAAGCACTTAACCCTTAGTGCTACCCAGGAGCCTGTGTTATATAATACATAGATGTCTACATTGTGATTTTTTCCTGTAGATTTTCTTGAGAAGTTCCACATGCGTAGTCTCCAGGGAGAAACTGGAGCAGTAGGAAGAATCAAGTGCCCCACTGAGGGTTCTGGGTCAGTAGGACCTAACCCAGACTGCACCTTGCTACCACCTGGGGAGGCTTACACACCATTGATGCCAGGATGCCACCCCAGAGGCATGGAATTCTTTGGTCTGGGATGTAACCAGAGCCTTTCAAAAATTCCCCAGATGATTCCAATGAGCAACCAAAGCCAAGACCTACTGTTTTTAAGTTTAGATTCAGCTCACTAGAGCAAAATCCAGCCAAGGACTAGTGCTTTAGCACACAGCTTCTAAAAAATGCCATTGCACAGCCAGTTCACAAAGGAACTCTATATCCTTTGTGATAAGAATTACAAGATTTTCTCGGGTAGTTGTTGAACCTTGATGTAATCCATAAGAAACAATGAGAAATCTATCGATGAACCCTGATAAGCTAATGTAGTTCAAATCCAAGCCAACTGCTAGTTCTTTGTAGGAGACGGTGAGCACTGATAAAACATTTCCCATTTCTGAATTGACAGTAGTCACAATAGCTTGTGATTGACTTCAAAGATTTATCAAAATACAAATTATCAACTTTGTCCTTCATCACCAGACAAATATTTCACTGATGCAGTCATAATTTACAAGTGTAGTTTCTGAATCTAACAGACTCTGAGGGCTGTATCTGTAGGGTGATGAATCTGCTGACTGTGGATACAATCTTCACACCTCCTCCACATCTTCTCACCAGGAGCTCTTGTTCAAACACTAACCCAAGTGCAACTTCCTAACACGCTGAGAATTCTTTACTTTCTTTAACTCAATGGTTCCCAAGAAACCTCTTGGTCACATAACTGCCTATAGCCAAAAAAAAAAGGTGCCCAGTCAATTTGGATGTATGGGAACACCATGTGCTGCAAAGTAGACGCTCCATAGGGTTTCAAGGTCATGACCATCCAGAAGCAAACTGTCACGTCTTTCTTCAGAGGCACCTCTTGGTTGGGTCAAACTGCCAACCTTTTGGTTAATTTAACCATGGTGCCTCTCAAGACTCCTTATTGACTATAACATGGCCACATGAGTAATTGGGTAATTATTCATACCATAAACACTGGACAGCAAACCACAAGGTCCGAGGTTTGAGCGCATCAGCGCTCCACAGGAGAAAAATGAGGCTTTCTGCTCCCACAAAGATTTTTAAAGATTTGGAAACCCTACACAGGGTTGCTATGAGTCAGAGCCAACTTGAAGGCACTTAACATAACAATATAAGAAAGCTGACACATACAGTGTGGATGAGTTGACAGTATTCATACCCTATGTTGGAAAAGCAATCTCTAGAACTTATCCTGATGATTCTGGGCTGATAGCATTTTCTTCAGATACCAAACTGATGATTTTTTTCACCCCAAGACTAGGTTTGCTTGATAGAAAGACTCCAATATGTAGCAGTGTGTGACATCCAGCAGGACAAACAGCTTTTATCATTAGCCTTTGGGGCCCTGATCAGAGTTAGCAGTCTTGGCTGACTTTCTCTCTTTTCAGTGCCTGTTGCTTCCCTTTGGGACACTCTCTCCCTACTTTTGCTAACTCCCAGTGCCTATTGTCTGTCCCTGTGATTACCCCAGACACAGATGAACATAATGGTTACCTTGTTGTTGTTGTTAAGTGTTAAGTTGGTTCTGACTCACAGTGACCCTGTATAGGACTTCTGAGGTGCTGGTGAGCTTGAACCTTTCGGTCAAACTGACCTTGCGGTCCAATGCATTATCCTGCAACACCACACGACCTTTTAAACTATCAAGGGGCTTCAAAAAATTCATGGAAAATGGAATTAAAATATAATGGAATTTTTCCACGAACTTTATGAAGCCGCCTCATAAAAGAAACCTGGGATAAGCTGAGTCCAAAACTTCAGGTATTAGAATTTCTTAAAAACTCCCAGGTGGTTTTGATATACACCATACAAGTTGTCTCTGTTTTACAGTGAGGTTCCATTTCAACAATCTATCAGAAACTGGGTTCTGACATAAGCTGAATTTGTTTTATAAAGTTTTCATAGCTTGATATACAGCAATGTTTTGAGCAGTAAATCATAACATTGGACATCTTCAGGTGAACATCTGAAAATTATTAGATCAGCAAATTACATACTGCAATGTTGTATGCAGTGCATATTACTAACGATTCAATGTAGAGAAAATCTATGTCAATCCGGTACAGGATAACTCGCATACATTGTAAACTGAGCACTGTCTGCACACTGAATGTCAAGACTGACCCAGGCCTCTCCTACCTGGGTCACTTGTCCAGCATCCTTCTTTTTTAAAAAAAAAAGTTTTATTGTGAATTATGTGATTGTTTACATGGGAGAACATTAGCTTTACATTCATCCTATCATATGTCATTTCATTGCCATGGTTACAGTCCCCTCCATGCAGCATCAACCAACCAAAGGGTATTTACCCCTCAAGCCTAAACTCCCCTACCCCCCCCCCATCAGTCATCAGCACACAGCCCCTCTCCCTCTCTGCATCTAGAGTCCCCAGCTGCTCCATCTCTCCACGACACTGTCTCTGCCTCCATCTCTGGTGTTACTGCTTCTCTGGGTAGGGTCCCACACTCTGCTCTTCTCCCTTGATGATCCCAGAGACCTCTGCTCCTGGACCAGCATCCTTCTTAACCCTACCCACCCTCAAGTCCTTTTACAGACCCCAGACATTGTCTCTCTCTACACTGTAATTTTTAAAAACATTTCCCCCATGGCAAAGAGGCAACTATTCAGGTTTTTCCATTGAATTTGGTGCATGAGTATCTCAATTCTCCATAATGCTTTGCCCAGGTAAACACAGCCTGTGCTTTGCTTATTCTACATCTGCAGAGCAAACCCCATTACTCCACCTGGTGTGCTGGGGCCTATGCTAATGAGGCTAACAACATACACAGGACTCTGTCAGGATGCATTTGTCCAGCCCTTCTTTTAAAAACAAAAACAAAACAAAAAAATGTGCTTTAATTTGATTCATAGAGACTAATTTTGCCCAGCAATCAAGCTTACTGTTAGCTTACTGTTCCTCTTGTTTATTTTTCTTTCCCAAAAGGAAACCTGGGAATAAAAATGAATGATGAGCAAAACTGGGACAAGGGTGCACATATAATTCAGACCTTAGTGAATAGAACAAGCGTTTGAAATAAGAGCAGCGTTGGCACAGAAACTTGCCTCAGCCTAAGGGTGCTCAGTAGAGGTGATGCATCCAAAGAGCCCTTTTGCTGCAAAGTCCCAGAGATCTGGCAAGAGCTTCATTTCCAGAACGCTTAGCTTTCAAAATTGTAATTTCAACCTGTATTTTGTAGTGAAGTAGCTACATTTTATTTCAAGCTAAATATTTTGTAGACACCTGAAAACTAGAAACAGGTAATTATTTGGGTGAGGAACAGACCCCAAAACTGCCTGTAATGTTACTAAACAGTTATATACCCATGGCATAAATTCTATATTCAATTAAACTTCAGTTGTGGGAAATAATTTTCTCTTTCATATGATTTCTATCTCAAGACTTAAAAAAACAAATCCTAATAAGCAAATCTCTGACAGAAAATGTTGTCTATGTCCAGCTTCGAATCACATTTCTACTCTGGGGCTTTTCTCATCTGACCCAAAAGAAGGAGTAGAAGGCCCAGCAACTTGCTGCATCTTCTGGAAGCACATGTGAGGTCTGCCCAGGTTAGCTCGTCTGTTCCAACTCCATCAAGGAGCAGAGGCAGGCCCAAGAACTGCCTGTGTGTCAGCCTAGCAGCGGGTTCTGGGAAAGCTCATGGCAGTTTCAGGAGTGAGTTTTAGTACTCCTTCCCACTGCTTCTTGTGAAGTGGATATGTTGGTGTTTTGAGGCTATGTAGCTTGCAGAGGTATACCTCAGCCTCTGGGTTTGAATATTATCTTTTTCCAAACTATGAGCTGGCAAGTTATTTTTTAAAAAACAACCTATGAAAATTCTAGAAGATTGAAGTTCTAGGAATTTATCCTATAAGTTGCTTGTTGCTATTGTTAAATGCTGTTGAGTTGGTTCCGACTCATAGCGACCCTGTATAGGGTTTCCAACAAGAGACTGGTGGGTTTGAACCACTGATCTAAGGAAACAAAATAATGTATGTATAGGATTATTCACTGCAGCAAAACTTAGAAACAATCTAAATGCCAAACTCATGGGGTCAGTTAAGTAAACATTGGTACATAACTGTACAATGTAATATGCATCTGTGGGAAAAGTCAGGTGCAGAATATAGTGCATTGTGTGATAATATTTATTTTAAAGGGGGTAAATAATATCTATGTACACATGCATGTGTAAACACATATTTGTATTTGCTTTGTTATGTTTTAAACATCTCTGAAAGGATAGAAAAGTGACTAAATATTTCTTTTTCCCATTTAGGGGAAGGATAGCAAATAGATAAGGAGAGTGGTTGTTGTTGTTGTTGTTAAGTGCTGTTGAGTCAGTTCTGACCCATAGTGACCCTGTATAGGGTTTCTGAGGAGCAGCTGGTGAGTTTGAACCACCAACCTTGCAGTTCAAACTGACTTTGTGATCGAGTGCTTATCCTGCAGCACCACACCAGGGCTCCAAGGAGAGTGGTTGTTGTTGTTAAGTGCCTTCGAGTCGGTTCCAACCCATAGCGACCCTGTATAGGGTTTCCAAGGAGCAGCTGATGAGCTTGAATCACCGATTTTGCAGTTCAAACAGCTTTGCAGTCTGGTGCATTAACCCGCAGCACCACACCAGTACTTCAAGGAGAGTGGTAGGGGATAGAAATGTTTATTTCGGAGTCATGTGAGTGTACTATAATCTAGTCAAAACTTTCAACAAATAAATCTTTCTATAAAACAAAATAAACATTTGGCATAAAATAAAAAAACTGCCTGAGTTTTTAAGATCAAACAAGCGTCTTCTCTTTTTTTAACAGTTGCTGTCACCCCCTTTGGGCAGTTTAATCCCATCCTACCCCACTCCTCACTGGAATCCTCCCAAACTAGTTCACCTTTTATTTCATCATACTAGAAATAAAAAATTAGACTAATGATATCTGACTTTTTCATATGAAGTATCTTTACTCAATGGAGAAAAATGTTTAATTATCTCACAATTGTTAAATTGCTACCTATCTCACAATAATGTGTTCCTGGCAAAAAGAGAATGTGAAGTAATTCTGTTAAAGTATAAATACTGATATGTATATATATGCAGCAGCTATGTTTTTAAAGGAACCTTATCAGAATCTTCTTGTGAAGTGAAGAGAATCTGGTTTCCTAAAGTAGAATAGCTCTGTACTCATGCTCTTGGGAATGGAGATTTTAATCCTCAGAAAGCAGAGAGATGCATCTCAGAGTGGAGAGTGTAGCATTGTGGGAACATGGAGGCTTTTCCCTTAGATGGGCCTTGCTTTGATTCAAGGCTCCACCTCTTATTAACCTACTAAACAAGAATAAAGTACTTGACCTCTCTGGACCTCATTTTTCATGGTTACATGATAGTGGTGGTAGAGGTGATGTGCTATGGACTTGGTCCCAACTCGTAGAGAATGTATAAGATTTCCGGGGAGCAGCTGGTGAGTTTGAACTGCTGACTTTATGGTTCAAACTAACCTTGCTGTTCAGTGCATTATTAATCTTCAAAAGTGTGTTTTAAAGAATTATTTCATGTCCATTTGAATCACTGGCTGCTCACCAGGAATCCAAGCTTTATTTCCTATAGAACACCCTGTGGCAATTAACACTCTTTAAATTATCATCAATATTATTGTAAGTGAAGAAAAATAATTCTATATGTGTCTACAATGAGCAATTGTGATTCAAAGTTTTATTTCTGTGAAATAGAATGTAAGAATTGGCAAATAGAGAAAAGAGATCTGAAGCTTTTGGCTACATTATCTGGTTTCCATTGGGAAAATAGATTCTAAAACTTGGTAAGCAAATTGGTTTAACTAGGTAGACTCTCCAAGTTTACTTGCAATTTGTATTGGACTCAGACAAATAGAATAGACATGCACAAATTATAGCTGTCATAATCAAATTTAAACATAACTGCTATTGAATAGTATGCCTGCTGATGCAATGGTTAAAGCGCTCCACTAACCAAATATTTATATAGCCTAAGTCGGTCACAAAGTTGATTTTCTCTAAGTGTAATATGCTTGGAGTACTATTGAATTACCAATTCACTGTTGTTTTGATTAATGTTGTCAAGTTGGTTCCAATTCATAGTGACCCTGCATAGTGTTTCCAAGGAGTGGCTGGTGGGTTTGAACTGCTGACCTTAAAGTGTTTATCCTGCAGCACTACACCAAGACTCCAGCAGTAGAGACTGTTTCATCTACCCAGTATTTAGCCAATGTGAGATTTAAGTAAGTAGTCAATGCCTCAATGCCAGATGTATATATAAAATCTATTGACTACCAGATTCTTTGTAAGTACTGGGAATATACAGATGAATGATAATAATATGAATAACTTATTATTTGCCAGACCTCCAGGTAGTCAAGGAGCTCTGAACATGATTGTCCCAATTCAGATGACCCATCACAAACCCCACCCTATCTCCTGTGAATAGCATCAGAAATCCTTTTGGGATATCGCAAGACAGTCTGTAAACCTCGGGGCAGTTTTATTTACTTCTTTCCATTCAGCCAAATTAAAGCACACATCTTCCTGTTTTGTTTGTTTGATTGTCTTATATTCGTAATATAGCTGCTCTATCATGTGTCTATCATTTTGTCATACTGTGGTAGCTTGTATGTTGCTATGATGCTGGAAACTATCCCAAGAGTAAGTCACATGCCAGCAGGTGGACAGACTTCTTCAGAGTTTATAGACTAAGACACTCTAGAAAGTAAGGCCTCGTGATCTACTTCCAAAAATTAGCTTCTGAAAATCTTATGAACCACAACAGTTCATTGTCCTATTCATTTCCTTTGGACACACCATCATGAGGGATCAGGCCCTGGATGAGGACATCTTATTTGGTGGCATACAGGACCAACATGGGTATGGAAGACCTTCAGTGAGATGGATTGACACCATCATCAAAACAAATGGACTTGAACACGCCAGCCATTGTGAGGACCATGCAGAACCCAACAATGTTTCTTTCTGTGGTTTGTAAGGTCTCCATTAGTCAACCTTCTAAGAAGCCCTAGTGATGCAGTGATTAAGTGCTTGTCTGCTTACCCAAAGACAAGTAGTTAGAACCCATCACCCATCCATGGGAGAAAGACATGTCAAGGTGCTTCCATAAAGATTACAATATTGAAAACACTGTTGGGCAGTTCAACTCTGTCTTATAGGGTAGCTATGAGTAGGAATTGATGGCACACAACAACACCTAACTATCGAATATAGTTGCTAAAATGTTTGGGTTGAGAACCTGGGTTTTTCTAGAGAAAGTAATCTGTCTGGAACACATCTAGAAACCTCCTGAATAAATACTCTGAATTCAGATAGTCCAGCACACTACCATCTAAGGGTGGCATTGAGCCTCTCTTTAGTGGCTGGATTTGGTGGGAGCTAGTGATTCTTGCTAGAGGAAAAGTATTCATGCAGCCTTTGAGGAAATAGGATGAATAAGACTGGGATTATGAACATGTATTTTATAGGTTCTAAGAAGAGTGTTAAGTAACTTGTTAGTTAGGCAGGGTTTTTCCATAGCAAATATTCAAGTTTTAAATGCAATATTGTATTAGTTAGGAATACTTGCAGCTTCAAGTTAAGAGTGCTAGCTACAATGGCTTAAACAAAGAGAGTTTTCTCTTTTTTTGCAGATAAAATTGCTGGAATTTGATTAAAAAGTCCACAGTGCCACTGCAAAAAGCTTCTGGGTTGCCTTGTCCTTTTCCTCACATTATTGAACGAGTGCTGCTGTTTCTGCCGTGGTGTCAGTGCTCTTAACATAGAGAAGGGGCAGCATTTGTCTCAGGAAAGCAAAAGCTTCCCGGGAATCCTACAGTAGACTTCTGCTGGCAATTCATTGGCCCAAAGTGGAAAATGTCAGGGCAAAGGGAGTTACCAGCCACTGGTGTCTGCCCTCTCATACCCACCTCATGGAAATGCAGGCAATGGGTAATATTGCATTCAATGAATAATTAGCCTCATATGCCTGCTAATTAAAACAGATTGACTTGTATCAGCAGTGATATCTGACTTCTGCGGCTTATCATGAGCTGACTGGAGAGCGTTATCTATTAAATATTCAGATTGTGCCTTTAGCTTCTTTACTGGCTAGGTTGGGCTATTTCCATCTCACAGATCAAAGCATGGATATAATCATCCCTGGAGGACCTCTCCCATCTCAGAAGCCAGAGGCAGAAACACATGTTCTGAAGCCTGTGCTGGTCCAAAGTGTTGCTTCTACTCATAATAGTAGTACTAGTTCTATGTGCCAAGGGCTTCCCAACCCTGGGCACTGTGCACAAGAGCATCCCATATTTGCTCCATTCTAAGATGGAACTCACTGACGATTTGTACCAATAACAGAATGTTTCTTCCCCAACTCCCCTATCAATCAGAACTCATCCCTATGCAGCTGCGTCAAGTTTGACTCATAGCAACTCTCAAGGACAGAATAAAACTGTCTCCCAGGATTCCCAAGGCTATAAATCTTTCTAGAAGCAAATTGCCACGTATTTCTCCCATACAGTCACTGGTGGCTTTGAACCACCAAACTTTTGGTTAGCAACTGAGTGTTATGACCAGTGAGCCACCGGGTCTCCTTGCAAATGAGAAAGCTGTCATTCAATCACTGAATCACTTTCCACTGTTGGCATCATAGAATCAAGGCTATATGAGCTCTTTCCCATCCTGTAACTGTTGTTGAATGAGTCGGTCCTGACTCACGGTGCCCTGGAAACAGCAGAATGAAATACTGCCAGGTCCTGCGCTGTCCTCACAATAATTGCTGTATCCATTATTGCAGCTCTTGTGCCAATCCCTTTCGTTGTGGGGGGGGTCTTCTTTCTTTTTCGATGACCGTCTTGTGACCTGGTGGGTTATACATTGAGCTGTTACCAGTAGGTCAGCAGTTCTACAGGAGAAAGATGAGGCTTTCCAATCCTGTAAAGATTTACAAGCTCGTTAATCCTATACTGGGTCATTATGAGTTAGAATGGACTCAATGGCCCATAACCACCACTACCATTCACCACTTTGCCAAGAAGGAAGTCCTTCTCCAGGGACTGGTTCCTCTTGATGACATGTTCAAAGTACATGAGACAAAGTCTCACCATCCTCCCTTCTAAGAAGCATTCTAACTGTTCTTCCAAAACAGATTTGTTCATTCTTTTAGCGGCCCATGGTATACTCCACATTCTCTGCCAATACCACAATTCAGATGCATCAACTTTTGTCTGATCTTCATTAATTTACAACTAGGGACATAAAACCTTGAGAAGGTAAGGTAAGATTTGATAAGCTACCAGTTTCACCCAGCTAGAGACCAAGCTTTTTTTTTTTTTTTAATGTTTTATTGTGAATTATGTGATAGTTTACATGGGAGACCATTAGCTTTACATTCATCCTATCATATATCATTTCATTGCCATGGTTACAATCCCCTCCATGCCTCATCAACCAACCAAAGGGTATACCCTACAAGCCTGTCCCCCGGTCGTCAGCACACAGCCCCTCTCCCTCTCTGTGTCTAAAGTCCCCAATAGCTCCATCTCTCCACATCATTGTTAGAGACCAAGCTTGATGGATTCTAGCTCTCTACCATTTTTTATGCTTTTTCTCAGATTAATGTGTTACTATGTAGTAACTAACTATATACTTGCTTTGTGCCAGGCACTGTGCTGGTGTTGGCCATGGATAAACCCAGTTGTGAGAACAACAGTTGCCCTTGCAGTGAAGACTAGTCCTACATGGATAAAAGATGCTAAAAGTAAAGTTGACTTGCTCAGATTAAACCAAGGTTGACGAGCTCTGACAACAGGCTCTTAACTATAAAAATTGTCTCTCGGAGTAACTCATGGGAATATTTCACTCTCCTATATTCAGTGTATCATGTGGTCTATCCATCCTAACCCTCTGGATGTTCTGTGGACACATCCTGATGTTTTAGACATTTTAATCTCCTTGCTACAAGGTGGCTCTGTAAGATAAGCACTGGACTGTGAATGACAAGGTCACTGGTTTGAGCCCACCAGCTGCTCCATGGCAGAAAGATGACTTTCTGCTCCTGCAGAGATTTACAGCCTCAGAAACTGTGTATAGCTTTGCTATGAATCAGAACTGACATGACAGCTCTTAACAATTCCCCCCCTCCCACCCGCTTTTTTTTCTTCAATCCTTCTATGAGAAGACTTCAAAAAGTTGATGAAAAATATGGAATGAAAAGATAACTGAATTTTTCCACAAACTCTTTAAAGCCACCTCATTTCAGTGTAGGAGATGAATAAATACTCTGTTAGGTACTGCTTACCTAACTTCATGAACTAGGAGTTGAAAGAGGTTTTTGATTATGGTGCTGTGGGTTAATATGCTGGACTGCAAAGCCAGTTTGAACCACAAGGTTGGCAGTTCAAGTTCACCAGTCATTCCTCAGAAACCCTATACAGGGTCACTGTGGGTCGAAACAGACTCAATGGCACTTAACAACAACAACAAAGAGCAAATAGTATAGTGGGGTCATTCACTTTACTGCATCGATTCAAAGAGCAGGAAGAGATGCAAAGGAGAATGAGAGACTTTCCAGATCCCTGGAGAACTCCTAGCCTGCAGAGTGCATTTTTAGGCCTTGAGACAGGTTTGGATTCAGAGGAACAGCTTCACGTAATAATTGTGCTCAAAGAGATCTACATAGGGTGTTATGGGAGCACAAACATTCCTGCCTGGGCAATCCAGAACTGCTTCGCAGATGAGGTGACATGAACGTCAACACTCATGTGCTAGGACCATGTGGGAGCCATATATGACTTCCCCTGGCTTCACAAGGGGGAAAGAGAATCAAACTCAAAATCAGCCCGAGGTTGATTCCTATGAAGCTGAGGTCAGACATGCTTCCAGCCTACAACCTTCTTTACCCTGCTCTGACACCAACCATCCCTCCCACAGCACTCTGGGTTTGATAATCCATTGCAATGGCCACACAGAACTCATAACTATACTCACGATTTATTTAAAAAGTGAACAAGGTACAACTCAGGAGCAAAACTAACTCAGGACACAGCAATTCTCCAGCCAGGAACTCCCCTTGTCTGTAGTACTGCAGACAGGCCTCACCCTTGTCTTCGGCCTCTCAGCCATATGCCTCCTTGGCCTCTGCTCTGCTCAAGCATGTGTTACAAAGTTCTATTAGTCAGTCTGTGAAGGTCCAAAGGGCATATTCTGCAAGCCAGTCTCCTGCCTACAGCCCCCCAGCTTTCCTTGGTCCACAGGCCTAGAGCTGTAAGCTGCTCTGTCTCTCCATGCCACCACCTCTTCTGTTGTCTCTGCCATCATCTCTGCCGTCCCCTCTTCTTGAGGACTCGTTCTCCACTTATGCTCTTCCTTCTTGATAGTCCTGGGATCTTCCATCCCTGCTTCTGAATGGCTCCTTTTAATCCAAGCTGGAGGGCAAAACTAACCAGTTCCAGCCTTAGAGTCCTGTATACCTTATTTGAGTCCTGGTGTGGCACTGTGGGTTAATGTGCTGGACTACATTAACCCACATCAAAAGTCTGTTTGAACCACAAGGTCGGTTGTTCAAGCTCACCAGCTGCTCTTACACAGGGTGTCTATGGGTGGAACCAACTCAATGGCACTTAACAACAACATACCTTAATTGCATGCTCCCATCCTATCACTTAGTGGGAATTAAGAAGACTTTGGATAGAAAGTAAATTTAAGGCCTGACAGTGTGCAACAGCCATGAACAAAATGCAGGCAGTTTGGAGGCATTCGGGGCAGGGTCTGGTACACAGCAGCCTCAGAAAAACGGCTTATTAGGAAGGTGAAAGGATGAAAGAGGAGGCAGGAAACCAGTCTAGAAAGGTCGCCACTGGCCAAACCTTGGCTTTTGCTGGATCTGGGATTTTGACAAACTGTTAGGCAGGCACAAAACTGTCAAAGGCATTTGATCCAAGAGGTCCAGGGTTTGTGTGTGGGTTAAGCATCAGGCTTCTAACCACAAAGTCAGTGCTTCAGACACATCAGGTGGTCCTCAGGAGAAAGATGAAGCTGTCTGTTCCTATAAAGATGTACAGCCTTGAAAATCCTAAGGAGCTATTCTATTAGGTCCTAAAGGGTCACTGTGAGTCGGAACCAACTTGATGGCAGCAGGTTTGGTTTGGTTTTGGGGTAGTAAAGATGTTCGGTGGCAGGGGGTGGAGAGGCAACAAGGGAAGGGAGCACACCTGTCTGTCCCAAATTAGAACATTGACTTTGGGGAAGAATCCCCTAAAATATTGTCACAATATCACTGAGACTAGTACGTTGTACTAAAAAATGTGGCTCCCGATCCACCTTGACAGCACTCACAGCTTGCTAGAAACACAGAATCTCAGGCCCTACCTACAAGCTGCACAATCAGATGTGTATTTTTAAATAACATTCTGAAGTGATTCGTGTTCCACTGAAATTTGAGATTGATGGCTCTAGTACACAGGGGTCAGAGAGACAACCTGATAGAGGTGCCTGCTTTAAATCCCATCTCAGCAATGTGGCCCAAGAAAAGGCATTTATGTTGCGGGTAGGTGACAACCAAGAGTAAGAATCTGCACTTGCCCAAGGAGGAGTGAAGAAGAAGTCTAAAGTGCTAAGGGTGGATGTCACTTGCTATTATGTGGTGGACCCTAGAAGTGGAGCAGCATGCTATCCAATCACCATTGTGTGAGGACTTGGCTCCTCTGAATACTTTCATAATGAGCAATTTCCTGTGGGGAATACCCACATCCCCAGCAACCCTGGAAGATGCTGAAGAACCCACCGTGTAGAGCAGGCAGGAGATAGTTTGGCAAACAGCTCCCAAATAATGCAAGCGAGAACAAAAAATATTGTTATCCAGGACTTTCCTCTTCCTTAGCAAACATTCCCTTCTATCGAGAATTAGTTACTTCAATGGCTTCAAGATGAGGAATCTGTAACATAAGGGAAACATTTCATAAAAAGCTAATGATGACAGTGCACAGTGATACATAAAGAAAATGAAATGATTCCATTCGGATTAGTAAATTCCTTGGTGAAAGCATTGTTTTCATTACACCTGAGTGCCCCTAGAATTTGTAATCTTCAGAAAGCGTTTCCAGCCCAAAGAAAGTGAACACTTTAATGCCACAAGCTGTCAGTTGACCTTTGCTTATGTGGCAAAACACATTTTGATTTTGTGAGGTAGATCCTCCACAGCATGGAGTAAGTGCTGCCTTAGGCACTGTGGAGATGCAAAAGAAGTGGCTGGCAGGAGGAAGGGACAAGGTTGCAAAAGCAACATGTACAATCACTTAACGTGATGGGGCATTGCAATAGAGATGCAAAACTGTAGGATCAAAGACGGTTCTGGTGAAAAATCAAACTTTATGGTGAGTTGCTTCTGTGGAGTCTGTCTCTACCGTGATGTGACTATGGTACCTCGGAGTACAGTAGTGGGTCAGGAAGCAGCCACCGTGAGAGGAAAACAGATTGCAGAGCCCAGTGTGGGGGACAGAGTGAGGGTGAATTCCAGCCAAGCCCCTGAGGGAAATTTATCAGAAGATCTTTGAACAAATTGGAACTGGGCTGCAGTTTAATGGGCCATACCGAGAAATGCTTTTCTTGGTGATGCAATTTATCTTCCATGAGCTAATGAACCCAAACCTCCTCAAGTCCGTAAAACTGGTTGAAATTTGGACAAAGGCTTTGATTGTCTGGACTCTTATTGCCAAGACTTCCAAAATAAAGATTTGCAACCACAGGAGAGTTGGCTGGAGTGTAGTGTGAGTCATGGGAGCCCTAGTGCACCCAGGATTACCAATCTCCGGGAAACACACTTGTGAGCTGCCCTGAGCCTGGGGCCTTGGCACCTGCTCTGTGGAGCCTCTGTACCTGGCAGCAGATCAAATACTTACCCTGGCACATGCCCTCAGCATTGCCATTTAGGAAGACAGGGGAGGCGGTGTGCCTCCTTCTGTTGTTCAGGCAACAGGGCTGAATTAGATATAAGAGATTCAGCATAATGATTTTCTCATAGACATATACAAAAGGAGTAGACTATGGTACCTCGGAGTGACTTAGCAATGTAGTCTTACTTTTGCCTCCAAGCTTGTGTTACCTGGATACCTTCTGACTGGATCCCCCGTCTGTGCCTCCAGTGGATGCCACTACTTTGATCCTGCTCATGAAGCACATCAGCATACATGCCCTGGCAACTGTCTCTGCTTCTCCCTGGCAGTGGGACCTTAGGAAAGTCAAGAAGCACTGTTGCCCTCAAGTCAACTCCACCTCATGATCCTGAACACTTCACAAGTGTTACTACGTTTGGGGTCATCTCCCAGTTCTATATTCCGGATATCTGTTGTAATCCATAGGTTCTCATTGTCTAGTTTTCAGAAGTGTATTTGCAGGCATTTCCTCCTAGTCTCCATTGAAATCTGTCCACCATGGGCAAGCCTGCTAGTATTTAAAACACAGGTGGTACAGGCTCCAACATCATACCACTTCACAGCCACGACAGTACCACAAACTGATAGGTGACTTGGTGGCAGTAACCTCTATGAGCCTCAGTTTTCTAATCTGTAAACCAGCAATAATAACCCCAAACTTGCAGGTTGTGAGGATATCAAATGAGATCAAATAATGGAGGCTTTAGCCTGGTTTTCAGATTCATAATAGAAGTCCAATAAATGTTAATTACCTTTTCTTTGTCCTTCACCTGATCCAGAGATGTTCATGATGCAGAGATGTGAAAGAGGCACCTGAGTTGCAATGCTTGACAGCTAGATGAATAGAGAAACTTCTGACTAAGCAAGGTAATACAGGACCAGCAGGCAGTTTAGGGATCGTTAGTTTGACACATGGTGAAGCGTTGGACTGCTAACCAAAAGATTATCAGTTTGAACCCACCAGCCACTTCATGGGAGAAATATGAGGCAGTCTGCTTCTGTAAAGAAACCCCGTGGGGCAGTTCTACCCTGCCCTGCACGGTCGGTCGTTATGAGCCAGAATCAACTTGATGCCGTGGATTTGAGAAAAGGAGCTGTCTAGAGATACTTGAGAAGATGAATTGACAACCTAGGGCAGTAGGTGGTTGAAACTATTGAAGAGGATGGATAAAGTGCATGGACAGGGTCCAGGAGAAGAATCAGGATAGAACCTAGTGAGAGCAAAGTCCTGGACACTTGGGTGGTCAAAAAGAAGGTGTTAGTTATAGGTTCAAATGCTGCAAAGGGCTGGGAGGACAAAGAGGTGATGGGGATTTGATGGAGCTAGTCCCCATTTGCTGTTGATTGAGGAGTGGGTGAGAGGTAAGAGGTCATTTTTAAGGTCACTGTAACTAGAGACCGAAACTTCATGGAAACATGAAGTTATGTTTAAGCAACATGGAAAGACCCAGCAAAGTTGGGTCAGAAAGAGGACTGGGTGAAAAACCACAAGTGGCCAGATATCCAGAGTGGATCTGTCCACATGGAGGAGGACAAACGTCTAAACCAGAGTCGGCAAGCTCTTTTCCTTAAGAGGCCAGATAATAAAGATGTTAGGCCTGTGGGTTTCACTTGTGTATTCTCTCTCATACTTGGTTTTATTTTTCTTTAAATCTTTAAAAGAAGCCCTGGCAATATAATGGTTAAGCACTTGAATACCATCCAGAGGGTTGTTAGATGATTCAGACTCATCCAACAGCTTCACAGAGCTGGTCATCCGCTTCTGGTTAGGAGATTTGTTATTGTGAAGTGCTGTCAAGTTAGTTCCGACCCATAGCAACCCTGTATAGGGCTTCCAAGGAGCAGCCCGTGGGTTTGAACTGCCAACCATTTGGTTTATAGTTCAGTGCTGATCCTACAGTGTCACACCTAGGAAAAAACCCTATGGGACAGTTCTTCTTTGTCACCTGGGGTCACTATGAATTGAATTACCTCAATGGCACCTGGCACTAACAAACATTTAAAGATATAGAAATCATTCTTAGATTACAGGCCATACAAAAACAGACTGAAGGCTAGAATCCTCCAGCCATGATTTTCCAATCCCTACTCTCAACTTCAGCTTGATCCCCTGTGTGTTTGCAGATTGCCCTTTTCATCCTTTAGGTTTACACAGAACGTTTTGACATTGCACCTGCCTTTGGGGACTGTCTCAGAACATTCACCTGCAAAATCTCATCCCTCCTCCCAGCCAAGAAAAAGAAATTACAGCCTCATCTACTAGAGGCAGAACTAATTTGTTGCTTGGCATCTCCCCAAATCCGCAGGCCCAATTCATTCCGTCAAGCTGAGTGCCAGCAGCCTCCATTCAGAACCCGGTGATGTGGCCTCCCTGGAGACAGCACTTTTTTGCCCACTACTTAAACTTAATTGGGAGCAACTTCCTGCATGACAACCCTCACATTAAAAATATCTTAGGATGGCACCTAAGGTCTGCCCATTCACTCTGTGCCAAGAAATTCCTGACTTGCTTCCAAAGAGAAACCACAAGTAGGCAGTTCCAAGTCCCCTTGGATTGCAACTCCACATGCTATTTAATTAATAGGTTTCTTAGTCAGTTGTATTATCTAAGAACAGACAGGAAAGCAGATGTGCTCTCTGCCCACGGCATGATGCTGGTACTTCTACCCTGAGTCATTGGCAGAAAATCCAAGGACTGACCAAAGACACTTGCTCCTTTCAGATTATAACATCCAATATTTTTTATTGCTTTACAAATACAGATGTGTTTTCAGAACCAGAGCGTTTGCTATGGACTTCCATGGGTAAAGGCCTGACTCTCAGGCCCTCTGAGAAAAGTAGGCTGGTACAGTGGGAAATACCAGTTTGGAAACCAGACTTGGATTTGAATCTCAGTGAGTTTCCAACTTCTGTGTGACCTTCAGCAAGTTACTTAACTTCTGGAACCAGAGACTTCACATCTGTAAAATGAGGGTAATTATACAGCCTTTGCAAGAGTATCATGAGAATTTGACATAATTATCATAATCTTTCCTGTGAAATGTCTGGAACTCGGAAAGCACACAGTAAGTAGTTGTAATAGTGATTTTAGTAGTGAAGAATATTAAAATGTATTTGCTGAAAATTTAAGAGAGTAATTGCCAAAAAGTGCAACTGTTTGGATAAGATGAGGGCTGGGCAGTATGATTTTTACCCTCCAAAGTTTCTTTCAGTTCTAGTTCCGTGAACCCCAGATTCCTAATCACAGTGTTTTTTACTGCCACCAGCCCCTTTTATACCAGGTACCATCAAGACAATTCAGACTCAAGGCGACACCATGTGTATCAAAGCAGAACTGCACCCGGTAGGACAGTTGGTGATTGTCCATAAGTAGAGCACCTGGTCTTTCTTCCAAGGGAACTCTAGGTAGAGTCTAAAGTCCACTCTTTAGTTAGCAGCCAAGCATATTAATCATTTGTACCACCTAGGGTCTCTTCCCCATCTAATAGTACAAGTTGTATTCTATAATCAAGCTAAGCAACACATTCACACTCACTCACACCAAGTACAAATTGTCCTCTCCTGCCTCTTAACAGCCGCACCTGACTCGCTACCTAATTCAGCTTCCTGTGGCTCCTCCAGCCCTGCCTCATGCCTCCCTTTCTTCAGCTAGTCTTGGAAGCCTGCTAAGGGACAACAATGCATATCCCACTCTCATCTGTTCCACATTTGGAAACAGTGCTGGGTAGCTAGATATGGCAGAATGCCATTCCTATGTTTTCTCTTGTTGTTTTTTCCAGTTGGATGTTTTTGAATTTTTTTTTTAATTTTAACTCCGTGTTTGCTCTGTCTCTTAGGTTGTTTGCTCCATGATCCAGGGTTCTCCATAGTTTCCTTGATCTCTTTATGCATGGCTGGTGTCCTATAAATGCTTTTGACTGGTGATTAAATATTGAGAAGGATGATCATGTAGACAGATACTTGGGTTAGCATCACAAATAGCTGCAATTGACTATGTTATGTTCCAAAATAATAACTTCACCATCACAACAACTAAGAAATATTTTGGCAGGATATGTTGTTGTTTTTAAGTGCCGTTGAGTCAGTTCCGACCCATAGCGACACTGTATAGGGTTTCCAAGGAGCAGCTGGTGAGTTTGAACCACAAACCTTGTGGTTCAAACGACTTTGCAGTCCAGCGCAAATATAGTGGTTGCTATATTGGAGTCTTGGTGTGGCGCTGTGGGCTAATGAGTCAGACTGCAAAGTCATTTGAACTGCAAGGTCAGTGGTTCAAGCTCACCAGCTGCTCCTTGGGAACCCTATACAGGGTCACTATGGGTTGGAATCGACTCGACAACACTTAACAACACAACAAAGAACCATAAAAGAAACTCTGGTAGCATAGTTGGGCTGCTAATCTCACGGTCAGTAGTTCAAAACTACCAGCATTTCTGTGGGAAAACGAATAGGCTTTCTGCTCCAGTATAGATTTACAGCCTCAGAAACCCTATACAGGGTCACTATGAGTCAGAACCAACTCCACAGCACATAACCACCACCAAAGAGCCATAAAATGAAACATTTAATAGGTTTTATTATAAAACACAACATTTCTGTGGACTAAAGCCAAAAATAAATATACCTTGGGCTGAACTGTTGATAGCAGGGAATTTGGTAAAAAGATATTAGCAAAATGTAATTACAGATGCTCCTCACAGGGTACTTTGGCATGCTGCATCTTTTCTTGCGATGGGATTTAACTTATGTTGTATTATCTTTCTTCTGCCCCATCTTATCTTCCTTTGACTGAATTCCAAAGACACCCAGCTATTCACTGTTAGTTTCCTTGGTTACCAATGACTTTCACTTTTTCATTTGTGGGTTTTCTGGTGTTAAACAAAATATCTGTCCGCCTGTGTGCTTCATTGACAAAGGTTAGAACTAGTGATTATGCTTTTGTCTCCAGAAAAGCATTGCATTTTGTTTTTTCAATAAAATTGCTAAGCTAACAAAGGGATATAAAATGACTCATGGGTGTTTTCTAGACAGTCTTATTTCTTTTGTGACAGATTTCAGAATTTTGACATTTGACTTAAAATTCTATATAATCAATCTGTTGACACAAAAAAAATAATTTCAGCTTCTCTATCTAAGTAAAATTAACAAGATTATTGCTGGTATTTAAAAAAAATTGATTTCCTTCAAACATCTCTAAATTTGCTAAATATGTTTTATATGATTCCAGGGGGAAATAGTTGAGATGGGAATTAGGGAGTATAGATGAAAAGCCTGTTGCATAGAGATATTTATTTTTGCATGAATGCTTAGCACTGTTCTATGCAACGCTGAGTTCAAATGAGGTTAACACAAGTGAGGCCTGGTGTAGGCCATGGAAGAGAAAAACATGAACCAGGGTAGAACTTGCTAGAAAATAAAATGTCTGTGAGCCAATTGAGGGCTGCTTGCAGGGATATGACATTGCTATCTACTTGCTCAGAGGCTCTGCTGCCTGATTTCCCTGGAGTCGGACTGACTAGTTCTCCTACCAGAGGCTATTTTTTGACCCTGGGTGGGCAAGATGACACTCTTTAGACATTGTGGTCCTTTTGATAGTGTGGCCTTTGGACATTGTTCGATGCAGGGAAGGGCCTGTACAGAGGAAGTCACCACCTAAGTACCACAGACCACTGGTGGTCATTGTCTTCACAGCGTTCTCATCCACCTCCCAGGGCTTCCCCAGGACTTGCTGGTCTGAGGAGGCTTGGACCTGTCTATCCAAATCTCTGCTGATTGTCACACAACTTGCCATTTTCTTTTTCTCTAAAGATAGCAAGTGGACAATTTAATTCCCCATGTGGTCACCTTTATTTTCTACTGCCTTTATAACACTTTCAAGACTGAATTATCTTCTCCTCTGAATTTTTATTGAAGCCATGTGTTTTCAGTAATGGAAAGCATCATGAATGAAATGAAAAAAAAAAACAAAAAAAAAACTTTTATGAGGTAATGTGGATTTTGATACAATTAGTGGGACACATATGTCCCAAGGGGCCTCTGGACCTGGGCTTTGTGGGATGAGACCCATTTCTTCAGAGTCACCCAGTTATACAGGTCTCTAACTACCAGATGGTAGCATGCACTAAAAGTGGGATCCCAGCTTCCCAGTAAACCCCAGACACAGAAAATGTAGGAGGGCACTGTGTGTCCCACAGATCACAAAGCATTAAAGAAAGGTCATGGGAACCTACCACTCCCTTTCATGGGTAATATTATTTATTGTTGCTTTTAAGTGCCTTCAAGTCAACTCTGACTCATAGCAGCCCTGTATAGGATTTCT
This sequence comes from Chrysochloris asiatica, assembly GCF_000296735.1. Lineage (NCBI taxonomy): Eukaryota > Metazoa > Chordata > Mammalia > Afrosoricida > Chrysochloridae > Chrysochloris > Chrysochloris asiatica. The sequence continues at coordinate 36,496,640 of NW_006408528.1, forward strand.
GAGGAATAGCTGGTAGATTTAAAATACCAACCTTCAGGTTAGCAGTCTAGTGTTTATCCTATACTTGGGCTGGAAGCAAAACGCTGGCTTTCAGTGTACTTTTTATGAAAGCTAGAATGAGAGCCTGGCTGATTGTAACGGATCAGTTTCTCCACACATACCGTCTTGTTTATTTTCCTTCTTGTGTAAAATAACAGAAGATAATACATGCTAAGCTGTCTTCACCACCCCGCCAACAACAAAAAAAAAAAAACCAAGCCCACTGCAATTGAGACAATCCCGAGTCATAACAACACTCTGTAGGGTTTCCAAGACTATAAATCTTTATGGAATCAGACAGCTTCATCTCTCTACCACAGAATGGCTGGTAGGTTTGAAATGCCATTCTTGCTGTTAGCAGCCGATCTTGGCCCACAGAGCCAAGGTGCATGCTTACTGAGAGGATCAATCCCTCAGGTGGTTCTTAAGCATCAAGAAATTCCATCACTAGCATTTTTCCAACTGTGTATATTTTAAAAATCAGTAGCAGCTTGTACAATTTTGTTTTTGAAGAATTTAGTAAATGAAATGCTGCTGGAAGCAGCCCTGCTTCCCAAAGGCATGCTCTGATAAGCCTGACTATCAATAGTTTCAGCTCTTCTAAGCCATGTGTAGTTAATGACATTGGAAAGACAGTTTTAAGTTTGACTTTTCACACAGTATGTCATTGGTTGAAATTAATTCTGAGGATTAGAAACAAAGTGTAGGTTGTATTTGTTGTTGCTGCTCTTCTGTAAGTCTGTTGGATACACACGTGTCTAGCTTTAATAAACAAAACAAAACAAAACCAGCTGCCATCAAGTCGATTCCAACTCTTAGCAACCCTATGTAGGGTTTCCAGGGCTGTAAATCTTTACAGAGGCAGAAAACCTCATGTTTCTCCCAACGAGCAGCTGGTAAGTTTGAACTACAGGCCTGGCAGCAGTCCTATGCTTGTCCTACAGGACCACTTGTTGTTGTTGTTGTTGTTGTTGTTAGCTGCCATCAAGTCAGTACCGACTCATAGCGACACTACATACAACAGAACGAAACACCGCCCGGTCCTGGGCCAACCTCACAATTGTTGCCACGCTTGAGACCATTGATGCTGCCACTATGCCAATCCAACTCACTGGGGTTCATCCTCTTTTTTTCTGACCCTCCACCTTACCAAACATGATATCCTTCTCCAGTGACTGGCCCCTCCTGACAATGTGTCCAAAGGATGAGAGACGAAGTTTGGCCATCCTGGTCTCCAAGGAGCACTCTGGCTGCACTTCTTCCAACACGGATCTGTTTGTTCTTTTGGCAGCCCATGGCACTTTCAATATTCTCCTCCAACACCATAACTCAAAAGCATCAATTCTTCTATGGTCTTCCTTATTCACTGTCCAGCTTTCACACACATATAAGGTTACTGAAAATACCATGGCTTGGGTCAGATGCACCTTAGTCCTCAAGCTGACACTTTGCTCTTCAACACTTTAAAAAGGTCTTGTGCAGCAGATTTGCCTAGTGCAATACGTCATCTGATTTCTTGGCTGCTGCTTCCATGAGTGTAGATAGTTGATCCAAGAAGAATGAAGTCCTTGACAACTACAATCTTTTCTCCATTGATAAGAATGCTGTTTATTAGTTCAGTGATGAGGATTTTTGTGTTCTTTACATTGAGATGCAATCCATACCGAAGGCACTAGAGCTCCTTTTTAGTAACTATTTATTCAGGTGCGAAGATTGAAAAAGTGGAAATTACATAGTAATTACTTTGCCAAATAAGTGAAAATGCCTGGATATGAATACAGGTCTTGTTCCAAATCCCACACCCTTCCCAGTTCAGTGGACTTTCTCTGTGGTTCATTTCTACCACTCTTCTCTCATGCTATCTTCCTTCTCTGCAGCTTTCTTCCTGGCCTACTAAAGACGGTCTACTTCCCAGCTTAGTTATGGCTCTAAACTCTACTCCACTGCTCTGAATACGTCCACAGTCATATTCACCTTAAACTGCTCTCAGGATAGTGAAACCTGAGTTTTGACAAGTGAATAATATCCTGTTTTATTTGGCTACTAGCTTGCCAGTGTAAAACCATTAGAGTGATATGTGGATCTAATTAAGCACTTTTTCATAGATGGTGGTTGGTGGTTAAGTACCGTGCGGTCGGTTCCGACTTATAGCGACCCTGTACAGGGTTTCCGAGGCTGTAAATCTTTACGGGAGCAGAAAGCCTCATCTTTCTCCTGCGGAACTGCAGGTAGTTTCAAACTGCTGACTGTGAGATTAGCAGCCCAACTTGTAACCAGTACACTACCAGAAACTCCTTAGAGCCCAACCAAAAACGAAGCCTGCTGCCGTCTAGTCGGTTCTGACTCATAGCGACCCTTTAGGATGCAGTAGAACTGTCCCATAGGGTTTCCAAAGTTGTAAATCTTGACGGAATCCTACTGCCACACCTTTGTCCTACCGAGTAGCTAATAGGTTCAACCCACTGACCTTACAGTTTGCAATAAAATGTTTAACCACTGTACCACCAAGCCTTCTTCCATACCTACTAGTCCAATTATTTTCAATACTAAGTCTTTGTCAGAGTAAAAAAGAGGGCCATAATATTAGATCATAAAGTGTTCATTGGAAGAAAATAATATATGATTTGAAGTAAAATCATGGAGAGATTTCAAATTTTTTTGCTGCCTTACAGTTAGATATATTTTCAATTTAATGCTGACTTAACAATTTTCATACAATACTTTATGCACCATTAAATATATACTCATGTGTATGTAATATATATACTTGCAGGTTCTTAATTCTGACTTATATTAAATATTAAGAGCAGTTTGGGATAGATCAAGGAGAAAGACTCATTTCACACAGGAACAAAGTTCAGAAGGGTTGGGAAGGAAGGAGGAATGGAACCAAGAAACATAGGGGGGAAATGAGACAAGTGATGTTACATGGGGGGGATTGCAATCAGTGACCTGCAACGATGTGTGTGTTATTTATTGAATATAAAATTGATCTGCTTTATGATCTTCACCTAATTCACAATAAAAAAATTTTTTAAAGAAATACCTTTCCAAGAGAAGTATCTTTTCTTGCTTATTTTTTCCAATCCAATTTTGAAAACACCCTTTCCCTGCAGAATGAGTCTGTGAATCAGTGTAGCCGATCTCTGAATTGCTCAGGATCCCTACAGATGACGTCAGTGGTCAGCCACCTTCTGTACCTCGAAATACTTATTTGAAAAGTCATCTTCTTGAGTTTCACCTCCAGACTCAGATTCGAGATGTATGGTTTGGGGTCCAGGAATCTGGATTTGTATAAAGTATCAGATGATTCTGACACAGAGCTAAATGTGAGACAAGCTGAAACAAAGGAAGGTGGTAGAGTTACAAACATTACCTCCCAGAATCCACTAGCCAGTTCAGTGAGGTAGGAGTTGACCAGTACAAAGTCTAAGGTTCAGAGACGTTTTACTCCTTGCACCTTCTTGGTTATCTGAGCACGCCATGCACTTATACACTTATGTGCCTTGTATACGACTTTCTAATGTCTGGATCTTCCTTCTCCTCCTCTGGGTCTGTGAACTCACTCTTCATTCAGGACTTCACTGAAAGTGGGCAGGGCTTTCATCCTTTCCTGCTGGTTGAGCCCTTGGCTTGGTCTCGTATAGTTAAAGATGAATAGTTCATCTGACTCTGCCCCCACAAACTGTGGGTTCCTCCACAGCTCTTCATCTCACAAACCCAGAGCTTCCCCCAGGACTGGAACTTAGGAGATGCCCCATAAATACAGTGTCCAGGCTGTAGAGCCATGGTCAGGACCACTGCCTTCTGTCAGCCATTCAGTGCCTTCACTTCAGAAAATTCCAGACTGCTCCAGCAGGGTATGCACTTTTACATGCTATCCAGGGGTGATCCATAATATGCAGTGTAGCACCAAGCATCTTCTGGATGATTCTGGTAACCTGAATACATAATGGAAGAGAATTCTTAACAAGATAAAGGGAAGGATCTGAAGTCCCAAAACAAACCAGAGAAGACTACTTTCAACACACTGATTAAAGCTGTTACCCATGTCACCCTAGTGCAATGGTCTAAATAAACAACTGTGGAAGATATTTGCTGTGTCTCAAAACATTGGACAGAGATGTTAGGGAAGAAGTTGGGCTGCTTCAATAGAAAACTGTCTTGCTTTGGTCTGGTTTAGCCACAGACTCTATTTCTAAACCTACTACCACTCATTTTAGAAAGGTTTCGAAGTGGTTTCCTCATGTGTCTGGCTAGCCCGCTGCCCCCAGAGAAGGGTCTCATTGTCAACTTTCTTCTGAACATTATGAGAAGTTTCAAATTGATTTCTTTCTAACTCTCAAGTTTTCCACAGCCACCCTTTTTGTTTAATTGAACTTGGTATAGCGCTAGTAATCATTTCATCATCTGCTTTGTCAGCACAACCAGCCCTGCTTTGCCCTGCTCAGATTCCAAACTGAGAACTCTTCTCAATTAATGTTGGCTTGGACAAATAATGGATCCCACTCCCCACCCTCCCAGTCAGTATGGGAGAGAATGGTGGTCATGCAGTACTGCCTATTTTTACTATGCCAAGTTGTCTATTTATATCAATTGGATGTAAACATAGCAGAAGGTACATAATTTGCAAGTGGGAGCAGGTTGGAAAGTTGCTATACAACCTTACATGAACTTCCAAGCCACCTTCTGTGGTATGTGGAGGCAGAAGGAAGCAGGTTACTTTCTAGTCAATGTCAATGAAATCATCCTTGAAAGCTTTCATCTTGGGCTTGAAGGTTATCACATTTGCATAGTGATATTTCCATAGCTTTTCCCTGTTTTTCAGAAAGTTTCCGCCTTTGCTTCACAACAACCCTTCAGCTATCAATATTCATCTCACTTTACATGACATTTTAGGATAAGCACTCAACTGCAAGGTCGGCTTGAACCACAAGGTCAATGGTTCAAACCCATCAGCTGCTCCTCAGAAACTCTATACAGAATCTCTGTGGGTCAGAACCAACTTGATGGCACTTAACAACAACAGTGGTTGTCTCAAGGTCACATATCCCATTGTACCCCATTTTTCTTGTGCTCTTTCCATTATACTAGACCATTCCCCCTAAAACTTTATGCTACATGTGTTTATATTACACATATGACTGTAAGCTTGAGCAAGCTTCAATCAGTGCACACAGCATGTACTGGCTACTGTTCTTGATGGATGCCAAAGGACTGAGATGTTGTAAGCACTGGTGTCAGGCTTAATTAAGGCTACCGTGTACTGCTTCTGTAAATACTTTGTCCATCCCATTCTCTTTGAACATCAGCTAAAAAATAATAGTGAAATAAAAAACTCAAACACAGCAGAAATGCATTTTGTCGTACACACTCCTTCAAATCCTAGCTGGTTCTTCTTGGTTGGTCACCTTGAAGAGGAACCCATGCTCCATCCATACTGTGTCTCTATTATCCCTTTAAGCAGGAGTTGATACATTTTTTTTTCTTTAAAGAGTTAGACAGCAAATATTCCAAGACTTTAGGGGCCATATGATCTCTTGCACCTATTCAACTGTTTCATTGTAGCATGAAAAGCAGCCATAGACAATGTATAAATGAAAGAGCATGACAATGTTCCAATAAAACTTTATTTATATAAACACGTGGTAGGCTATATTTGGCCTACAGTTTGCTGACTCCAGTTCTTGAGTCTCAAGATATTCTGCCTGACATGAGAAGAAAGGGTAGAGAACACACATTCTTGTCTGAACCTCCTTGCCCTGAAAGTGCCTCATATCACTTCCACTGGTGAGAACTAGTCACATGACTCCACCTAGATACAGGGGTAGCAGGGAAATGTAGTCTAGTGAGAAAAAACACTTTCTAGCAGCAACTCTACATCATGGAAAATAAATGAGTCCTTGATAGACAACCATCTTAGACACAAGAACACTCTACACAGTGCAACTATTCTGCTGATCTTATGCATATTGAATTTCAAGTTTCTTAAAAGCAATACCATATTCATGGGAATGTATTTTTAACACTTAGTCATTAACTTGCTAATTTTGTTAACTTTAAGTCCCACATATATAGCTCTACTGTTAGAAAAATTGTTTTCAAAAAAAAGTAATTCATTCTATGTTGGAAATAATAGATCATATTGTTATTGAAACACTATTGTTATCTACAAATGAGTGCCTAGTGGAGAGTTGTGGCTTGTGGATCTACAATTGTTGGCTTTTCTGTATGTTTTCCACTAGTACACTCAGCAAGAGTGGTCTTGTTCATCCAGTTCTGGTCATCCAGCTCATATATCGAATTGTTTCTGAGCTTAAAGTCCTTTCTTCAGAAGATGAGGAGAATATTGTTTAAAGATTAAAGACCCAGGTTTTGATTATAATAATCATTCAATTAAAAATGCAACCATTAGAGTTTTTTTCATTTAAAAAAATCCAAGACTTTTTAAGTGTTGGCTCTTTTGTGTGTCTAAATCCTGCTTTGCATAAGTGCAAAGCAACTATCTCAAGACCTGGGTTGTGTCCAAGAGCTTTGATTACAGATATCCTAATTCACATGTGTCCCTTGTTCATAAATTGTCTGAAAGCAATTGGGATTTTTTATTTTAGTGAAGCTTTGCACATATTTTATCTCTGTTGAAAGGTGAGTTATTTTGGATACAAGAGGAAAGAGTGACCTATCTCTAACAGATTTGTACATGAGGAAGGAATTGATCTGCTTTGCTTCTTACTTTTTCCAATGCCTAGATTGACAGGTGTCTTAATAATCTATGAACTATCAGAGGAGACTGCCTGACTCCAGACAATCTGAGGTGCTGAGTTCTCCTGCTGCTTGCTCTCATCGCTTCTGCCTTCTGCTCCGAGTTCTCCCCTTTGGCATAAAACCTCAAACTCCAGACACTTTGCTGGTGTATCTTTACAAATTATATCTAAATGTCCCATCACAGTTTTTAATGACTTTTGGTAAAATCTTCTTAAAAAGGCAAATTCGCAATGCAAATTCCCTTTTACAATGTACTCATTTCTATAGGAAAACCTCTAATTGGTACCTGGTACCTGGTACGTATGCACACACAGAAGTGTTTTATGGTGGATCTGCTCACATCCTGTAATCACAAATCACTTTCACGCTCCCTGCCTGAATTAAGCATCATATGCTATGGGCCATTGCTGTCACTTTATAGATTTGACTTTTCAAGGCTCACCTCCCAGTGGCTGCTGCTTTCCTTCCTGCCTGTAATTTAGATGAGTTGCTCCTGAAGGTTCAGTGTTATCTGGGGGATGAACTTGTGGCCAAATTAACATATCTTCCTGGAATGCCTTGTAATTGGATCAAACCTCAGCATAACTAATATTAGTTATTCATTTATGCACAACATTGAACTTACCAAAACAGTTAAAGGTAAATAGCAAGCAAGGTGAACATGCCATCATATTTGCAATTTGCAACTCAAAGGCACACTTAATGAAATACAAGCTTAAATTGTGGACTTTGGAGTCAATATCAAATTTTGGTTCTAACACTAACTAGTTGTGTGAACTTGAACAAATTACATAACCTCTTTCAGCCTCAGTTTCCTCAAAAAAAAAAAAAAAAAAGGCTTTAGTAGTCTCCATTTATTTAGAACCTTCTAGACTCTAATAATAATAGGCCCTAAGCATATACTGAGGAGCTCTGGTAGCATAGAGGTTACGAATCAGGCTGCTAATCTCACGGTCAGCAGTTCGAAACTACTAGTTGTTCTGCAGGAGAAAGATGAAGCTTTCTGCTCCCATAAAGATTTACAGCCTCGAAAACCCTGTATTTGTGAGTTGGAGCCGACTCCATGGCACATCACAACAATAACAACCATATACCGGATGGCCATGGGTATCTGCTAGCTGTGTGTTTCCCCTTCCTAGATTGAGAACTTCTTGGGGCCAGAGTACATATTCTAATTCATCTTTGTAGTCTCAGTTTCAAGTACAGGGATTATCACATAAAATTTGCTCAATATATATTTAAACAAATGAATAAGTAATGGAAAGAATCTGTGATGTCATGAAACCAAGGCTCAAAGAGGTGAGTCATCTCTTTAGCGTCATTTGTTAGAAAGTATCAAGGCCAGCTCTGACTCTCCTCCCTGCAACTGATTTGGTAGATGAGGGAATTTGTTGTTGTTGTTGTTGTTAGGTCCCGTCGAGTTGGTTCTGACTCACAGCAACCTTATGACAACAAAATGAAACATTACCTTATCCTATGCCAATCTCACAATTGTTATTACACTTCAGGCCACAACTACTGCCACTATGCCAATCCATCTCATTGGGGGCTTCCTCTTTTTCACTGACCTTCCTCTTTACCAAGCATGATGTCCTTCTCCAGGGACTGGTCCCTCCCAATAACATGTCCAAAATATGAGAGACATTTGAAGGGGCATTCTGGCTGTACTTCCAGCACGATTTGTTTGTTCTTCTGGTTATCCTTGGTACTTCTAATATTCTCCAACACCATAACTCAAATGCATCAATTCTTCTATGGTCTTCCTTATTCACTGTCCAACTTCCACATGCATATGAGGCTGAATAAAATACCATGACTTGGATCAATCACTCCTTAGTCATCAAACTGACATCTTTGATCTTGAACACTTTAAAGAGGTCTTGTACAGCAGATTTGCCTAATGCAGTATGTCATTTGATTTCTTGGCTGCTATTTCCATGAGGGTTGATGGGTAGATCCAAGCAAAATGAAGTCTTAGACAACTTCAATCCCTTCTCCAGATTATGGAACAAGACCATCAATTGCTTATATGCAAGTTCGGGCTGAAGCTGAAGAAAATTAAAACAAGTCCACAAGACCAAAATATGACCTTGAACATTTCCCACCAGAGATCATCTCAAGAACAGAGTTGATGCATTAGACCAGGAGAGCTGTGGGATGAGAAAACAGCATCATAAAATTATGGATGCAATCAGCCCCTAGAAGGGACTCAAATATTTACTTCCTCTCCTTCTCTGCCAACGTATACTGAAGTGTCTTAGTTATTATGAACCATCTTCATTTTCAAATCGGTTCATTTAGCCGTAGCGTTCACCCTGAGCCCTGGAATGCCTGCAGTTTTCCTTCACCTGGAGGGTCTCCCCGTCATTTTGGTTGATCTCAGGAACAGCCTCTATTGCTGTTCCGGTCTTTAGAGTAGTTGATCACTTAAAGTTCCTGCATTTTTTTCTTCCCAATCAGAAACAGAAAAATATATTATTGTCATTTGTCAGCATGACTCTCCCAAGTCTATTCTTTATATGTAATCTGAATAAAATAATGGTCCCTCTTCTACTTAATCTTAGATGTTTATCTTTTGCAACTATAGCTCACTTACTGATTAATTTACATTTATGTACAAATCCCATTATTACATGCAGCAGACCCCCTACAAGTTCACAGCCTGCCTTCTACATAGGCTCTACATTTATAAAAGGCTAGGGATGACTTGAAATCCAAAGTAAATCAAAAATTTAGTTTTTTAAAACACCAGAGTACACTATAAAAAGGGTTTACACAAAGGCTCTTATCCACATATTACAGGAAGTTCTTGTAAAACATTAATTCACATTATTTTGTTGATTTGCTTTCAGAATTTCTGAAAATAGAAGAATCAGCATAAGATCATTGGTTTTATCTATGACACCTTTTGGTGGATCACTGATTTTTGTAATTTTGTGATTAGAACGACTGATGCCTGATCAGAGATCTTTGTAATCAAAGGAGACATGCAAGGATCTTTGTGGCCGGTACTGACTCCCTATCTTTGCACCTTTGCCAGATGCACGGCATGAAGTCTTAGCTCAAATAGAGCCAGATGTGATGCTTTCTGATGTTTTCCAAAAGCAGTGTGCATTCAATTGAGAAGGCGGGGGAGAAGGCTTTCCTTCTCTTTGGTGAAATAAGACATGTATGTGTGGAACAATGAGACCGCAATACAGAAGAAGGCAATACAGAAAGTGGTATTGCTGCTAGAGACTATGAATGCAGCATGAATTTAAGACATTGCCCAGACCATAGTATGTGGTCTGATGGGTTGAAGCCAGCCTTCTCAGCTCTAGGCAAGAGTTCAGAACTGAAAGAGAAAGGACAATAAAGACAGATACAACTTCCTTTTGAAGTCAGAGCCTCAATTAGAACTGGGAAGTCAATAAGAGGAGAGCATATTTAGCCACTCCACATTGAAACTGTTTGCCTGTGATTCTTGTTGCCCATCTGTATATTCCATCAAACAATACTACTCTATCCAGTTAAGAAAGGAAGATACTGGGATGCTGAAGAAAACTTCCACAGAACAATTCAGATCCCTGATGAGAAAGGACCAACTGACCTTGCTCAGTTCTTTAGTACTACCATCCTGGTCACATTGAGGATTTTCCAGGATTGGCTTAGGGACAAGACAGTGCTATTATATAGAGCAACTGAGTACTCAAAGAGACGGGCAGCAGAATCCTATCTCAGTGTGACAGGAAAGATTCTGATGCCCAGAGTGGATAAACAGCACCCCTTACTGAATGTTGCCTTTTGAATAGGCTTCTTGAAGCCTGTGTGTTAGAATTACACACGACCAACTACCTGCAGTGACCCCTTCCAGGGAGGAGGAAAAACACCTTTTCTTTTTTGAAAACTTGTTTTGTGGCTTGTACTTTAAGAACTATTTTCTTCCAGGCATACATAATATGTTTAAAAGCTTCTAAAATATCTACTTTTTTTTTTTTTAACTGAAAGGGAAAAGGCTCAATTTTTAATTCTTCTTAACCAGGATTATTAAATTTTATAACACTTAAGATAATGTAACTATTATACTTTGATGGGAGAATAATGTTTTAAAAATAATGAAACTATGGTAGAAGCATTTAGATATAATTATATAGCCATAATAAAATTTTCAATTAGGTTTTCATTACGTTGCAATTAACTCTAGCACCAGCAGAACTATGGCCATAGGTTTTATTTGTTTCTTGCCTTTTAGAACAAAAAAAAAAACAAAAAATTTTTTTTTTCTTTTTGTTCACGCATTACGCTGAGAAGGTGCTTAGGAAAAATTAAATTTAAATCTTAAAATGTTCTTAAAAATAAGCAAAAGTGAAAGAAAATATACCTCAAATTATTATACTGTGTGGAGTCCTGGTGTGGCTCTGTAGGATAAGCACTGGACCTCAAGATCATTTTGAACCTCAAGGTTGGAGGTTCAAACTCACCAGCTACTCCTTGGAAACCCTATACAGGGTTGCTTTGAGTCAGAACCGACTCGATGGCACTTGATAACTATATTGATTATCTATTGCATATAGAAAATTAATCCCAAATTTAGCAACTTAAAACATTGATTATATCATATAGTTTCTGATGGTCGGCCATCCTGGGATGGCTAAACTGAGTGATTCCAGCTTAGGGTCTCTCATGAGATTGTAGTCATGTTATCTTTAAGAGCTACAATCATCTGAAGCCTTGACTGGGGCTGGGGTGACTTATCTACTTTCAATATGACTTTTGGAAGAAACAGAGCTTCAGCATGTGTAGCTCCCACAAGGCTGCTTGAATAGTCTATAAAGTCTCATTGTTTTTATGATGCCTCCATTTTTAAGTAACACACCCATGTTGTTGTTGTTGTTAAGTGCCTTCGAGTCGGTTCCGACCCATAGCGACCCTGTACAGGGTTTCCGAGGGTGTAAATCTTTACGGGAGTAGAAAGCCTCATCTTTCTTCCATACTTAGACCTTATTCTGTTCATTAGAAGGGAGTCACTAAATACAATCCATATTAAAGGACTGGAGATTAGTAGTTGTTGTTAGGTACCATTAAGTCTGTACTGATTTATAGCAACTTTGTGCACAACAGAACAAAACACTGCCCGGTTCTGCACGATCCTCACAATCGTTAAGCTTGGCCCTTTGCTGTTCCCACTGTGCCAATCCATTCCAATGGGGTCGGTCTTCCCCTTTTTTGTGGATGCTCCACTGTACCAAGTATGATGTCCTTTTCCAGGTCCCATCTTGGCTTCTAAGCAGCATTCATACTGTACTTCTTTGAACACAAATTTGTTTGTTCTTTTAGCAGTCCATGGTACTTTTAATATTCTTCTGCAACACCCTGACTCAAATGCATTAATTCTTTTGTGGTGTTTCTTACTCACTGTCCAACTGTCACATGCATATGAAGCTACTAAAAATATCATGGCTTGAGTCAGGCACACCTTAGTCCTCAAACTGACATCTTTGCTCTTCAACACTTTAGAGAGGTCTTGTGCAACTGATCTGCCTAATACAATGCATCGTTTGATTTCTTGACTGCTGCTTCCATGAGTGTTGATAGCAGATCCAAGCAAAATATACCTTGCACTGCTTATAATGCCTGTAGATACTTTAATGTTCTTTTTAATTTTGCAACTTAAGTCTATTTGATAACTTCCATATCCAGTCATAATATATACCTTGCTATTGGCGCTGTGGGTTAATATTAGCACCAGACTGCAAAGCCGTTTGAACTGCAAGGCCGGTGGTTCAAGTTCAGCAGCTGCTCCTCGGAAACCCTATACAGGGTCGCTATGGGTCGGAATCGACTCGATGGCACTTAACAACAACAACAACAACATTGCAACATAGGTGAAATTAGACAAAATTAGAAAGTCTGTTTTGTTCTTGTAATAAAATAACTTATTCTGTTAGTCTTTGACCGTTTCAATCTCTTCTTCATTTATCTTGATGTTATTTATTGGTGCAGTGGTGAGGATTTTTGTTTTTCTTTACATTGAGGTGCAACCCATACTGAAGGCTGTGGTCTTTGATCATCATCAGTGAGTATTTGAAGTCCTCTGCACTTCCAGCAAGCAAGGTTGTATCATTTGGATATTGCAGGTTGTTAATGAGTCTTCCTCCAATCCTAATGCCACGTTCTTCTTCATATAACCCAGCTTATTGGATAATACAGGGTCACGATGGGTCAGAACTGACTCAATGGGATCTAACAACAACATTGCTCAAAGTTCAGATTGGATAAGTCTGGTAAAAGAATACACCCCTAGTGCATGCCTTTCTTGATTTTAAGCCATTCAGAGTCCCTGTGTCCTATACAAATGACTGCCTCTTGGTCTTTGTATAGTTTCCTTGTGAGCACAATTAAGTGTTTCAGAATACTCATTCTCTGCAATGTTGACCACACCTTGTCTTGATCCACTCAGTCGAAAGCTTTTGCATAGTCAATAAAGCACAGGCAAATATTTTTCTGGTTTTATCTGCTTTCAACCAAGATCCATCTGACATCAGCAATGATATCCCTCATTCTATCCTCATCTGACTCCGGCTTGAACCTCTGTCAGTTCCCTGTCAATTTGTAGTTATAGCCAATTCTGAATTATATTTAGCAAAATTTTACTTGCTTGTGAAATTAATAATATTGTCTGATGATTTCCCCATTCCATTGAGTCACTTGTCTTTGGAATGGCCACAGATATTGCTTCCAATCAATTGGCCAGGTCTTCCAAATTTCTTGGCGTAGATAAGTGAGTGCCTCCAGTGTTCCATCAAGTTGTTGAAATTTTTCTATTTGTATTCCATCAATTCTCAGAACCTTGATCTTTGCCAGTGCCTTCAGTGCACCTTGGACTTCATCCTTCTATACCTTTCACTCTTAACCATATGCTATCTCTTGAAATGATTGAACATCATCCATTTCTTTTTGGTATAGTGAGTCTGTATATTCTTTCCATCTTCTTTTGATGCTTTCTGAATCATTCAATATGTTCCCCATAGAATGCTTAAATATTTCAAGTTGAGGCTTGAATTTTTTTCTTCAGTTCTTTCAGCTTGAGAAATGCTGAGGTTGTTTTTCCCCTATGGTTTTCTAACTCCAGGTTTTTGCACACTTCATTATAATCCTTGACTTTGTCTTCTTAAGCTGTCCTTTGAAATTTTCTCTTCAGCTCTTTAACCTCCTCATTTCTTCTATTTGCTTTAGCATCTCTGCCTTGGAGAGCAAATTTCAGAGTCTTTTCTGACATCCATTTTGGTCTTTACCTTTTTTCTTTTCTTCTTAATGGTGTTTTGCTTTCTTCCTGTATACGTTCTTAATGTCATCCCACAACTCCTCTGGTATTTGGTCATTAGTGTCTAATGCATTAAATCTGTTCTTAAAATGATCTCTAAATTCAGGTGAGATATACTGAAGGTTAAATTTTGATTCTATGGACTTGCTTAAATTTCTGTAGCTTCAGCCCGAACTTGCATATGAGCAGTTGATAGTCTGTTTCACAGTCTGCCCCTGGCCTTGTTTTGGCCAGTGATATGGAGCTTTTCTACTATCTCTGATAACGTAGGGGTTACGAATCGGGCTGCTAATCTCAAGGTCAGCAGTTCAAAACTACCAGCTGTTCCATGGGAGAAAGATGAGGTGTTCTGCTCCCGTAAAGATTTATAGCCTCAGAAACCCTGTACAGGGTCGCTATGAGTCGGAACCGACTCCACGGCATACCACCACCACCACCACCTTCCCACAGATGTAGTCAGTTTGATTGCTGTGTATGCCATCCAGTGAGGTCCATGTAAATAGTCATTTTTGTGTTGTTAATTAAAACAGGTATTTGCAATGAACACGTTATAGGTTTTGCAAAATTCTATCTTGAAGCCTCCAACACTGTTTCTATCACCAAGGCCATGTTTTCCAATTATTGATCTTTCTCTTTGTTTCTAACCTTTGCATTCCAATCGCCATTAATTATCAATACATTTTGATTACATGTTTGATCAATTTCAGATTGAAAATGTTGGTTGAATTCTTGAACTTCATTAACACTGGCTTTAATGATTTGGGTGTAAATTTTAATAGTAGAGGTATTAACTGGTCTTCCTTATAGTTATATGGCTATTATCCTATCGCTGACAGCATTATACTTCAAGATAAATGTTGAAGTGTTCTTTTTGATGATGAATGTGACACCATTCCTCTTCAATTTGTCATTACCTGTAGAGTTGGCCATATGTTTTTCAGATTTAAAAGGCCAATACCAGCCCTTTTCAGCTCACTAATGTCTAAGATATTCCATATTCCTAAATTCATACTTTGTAGACTCCTTGTACTGATTATTAATGGATATTTAAAACGGTTTCTCCTCATTTTGAGTTGTGCCCCATCATCAAATGATGATCCCTAAAGGTTAACTCCGTTTGCATCATCACAGTCAACTCTACTTTGAGGAGACAGCTCTTCCCCAGTCATATTTTGAGTGCCTTCCAACCTGAGGGGCTCATCTTCTGACACTATATCTGACAATATTCTGGTGCTATTTATCATATTTCAATATTCCTTATTCTGGTGCTATCTAATAGCGTTCCATTGCTATTCATTAGGTTTTCAGTGGCTAAACACTCAGAAGTAGTCTTCCTCTTCTTCTATCTACTCTGTCATGGTCTGGAAGCTGAGCTGAAACCTGTCCACCACAGGTGTTCCCTGCTAGTACTTAAAATACCATTGGCATAGCTTCCAGAATCCCAGCAATATGCAAGCCACCACAGTACCACAAACTGACAGATGAGTGATGGAATGGGGAGTTAGTGTTCGTATTTTAAGCCAACATGTACATGGAATGGATCAGACTGTTAACTAGGTTGACTGGTCCTCATTATTTTGTTGTACTACAGTCAAATGTAAGGAGCCCTGGTGGCACTGTAGGATAAATGCTGGACTGCTAACTACAAAGCCAGCAGTGCAAACCCACCACTCACTCCTCAGGAGGACAAGGTAGCTTTCTGAATACCGTCTTCAGGCTAGCTGTGAATTGGAACCTGCTCAATGGCAGTGGGTTGATATTCACATGGGAGAAGATAAAGCTGTACTTTGAACCTAAATAGAACTTAAATTCTGGAATTAATGGTCAAATGTCAGATTTGCAATGGATTTCCCCTCCTTTGCTTCATGATTGTTTTGGTGAGGTTTTGTTGTTGTTGTTTGTTGATTTTATTCTATTATGTATTTATTTGGGGTGGTGGGTAAGAGTAATGAGTGAAGGTTAGTGTTTGAACTACAGCTAGGTCTAGCCTAGGTCTAGGACTTCATTTATTACTAGGGTTAGGGTTAGAACTAGGGACAGTGTTAAGGGTAAGGATAGGGCTAGGGCTTGGTATCATTTTTATGGTTACAGTTAAGTGTATTTTTATTTATTTTATTTTTCTTGGAATCCATTTGATTTCTTCTTCATTTAAAAGTTCTGTAACTGCATTACTTGCTCATTTTATTTTATGTTTTATTGTTGTATTAATTTTTGTGTGATTCTCTTTTTGGTCTTATAGGTCTGTTTTGCTTTGCGTCCTTCTGTATCTGAGTAGAGTCTAGGTGATATTGTCATGTATGTTTGTCTCAGATTGTTGTCTGCTATTGTTGGTTATTTGTTCAAAGGACTTGTTTAGTATAGGTTGGTCTGGTATTAAAAATTCTTTTAATTTCTGAAAATGACCTAATGTTGGCATCATATTTGATGGACAATCTTGCTGAATGGATGAGTCTTGGTTAGAATTTTTTTTTGCTTTCAGAGTTTTATATATGTCATCCCATTGTCTTAGTGCCTGCATGATTTTTGCTGATAGATCAGAGTTTAGTCATATTACTTTTCTCCTGTAGATAACTTTTCATTTTTCCTGAGTTGCTTTCAGGATTCTTTCCTTGACTTTGGTTTTGAAAAGGTTAATAATTATATTTCTTAATGTTTTTCTTTTGGAGTCTGTCCTATTTGAAGTTTGCTCAACTTCTCAAATCTTGTCTTTCATGATATTGGGAAGTTTTCTTCCAATAACTCTTGAACAATATGGGTGTTTTTGTGTGGTTTTTTTTGTTTGCTTGTTTGTTTTTTGTCTCTTCCAGTTAGGAATTCCTATCACATATAGGTCATTCCTTTTAATAGTGTCCCACATAAATTTTAGGCTTTCTTTGGACTTTTTTTCTTTTTCAGATTGTTTCTCTGTTGTTGTTAAGTGTTGTCAAGCCGGTCCCTGTATAGGGTTTCCAAAGAACAGCTGGTGGATTTGAACCTCCAACCTTGTGGTTCAGACCAACCTTGCAGTCTAGTGCTTATCCTACAGCATCATTTCATTGGTTCTCTGGTGATGGTGGTGGTGGTGGTGGTTGTATGCCAAGGATTCGATTCCAACTCATAGTGACCAAGTATGGAGAGGGTTTCCAAAGCAGAAATCCTCATATTTCTCCCATGGAGTAGCTGGTAGATTCAAACTGCTTAGTAGAGTAATCCACTACGCTACTAAGGCACTTTATAATGATGGTGGCTTTTTGCCACCAAGGCAGTTCCGACTCATAGCAACCCTGTGTATAGGGAGGGATGTAAATCTTTATGTGATCAAAAAGCCTCATCTTTCTCCTATGGAGTGGCTGGTAGATTCAAACTAGTGACCTGGCCATTAGCAGCCCATTTCATGATCCACTACTCTACCGGGGTTCCTTCCTGTAGCTCATGAATATTGAGAGATTTTTCTTTAAGCTCAGTAATTTGACTTTCCATTGACGACTCAATTCTATTTCTTTGCCCTTTCAATATATTACCTATTTCTGATGTCTTAATATTAGCTTCTGACTTTCTAATTGCTGTTTTTGTATGGTTCCCACTTTTTCAGTTGTATTATCAGTTTCCTGAAATTTTCCATAGTTTCTCTATGTGTTCCTTGATTTCATCTGTAGTTTTCTCCATCTTTTTCACAATCTACTGGAGTTACCTAACTAGCATTCCTTAAAATTCCTTGACAGGTAATTCCCGTTCCATTTCTATATTATATTGTATAGCATATAAAATTTTTTTTTCTGTTGTATTTCCTGATTCTGTATTTTTGGTCACTTGTTTGAGATACACTGCCTTGTTTATTGGTGTAAGTTGAAATTATCTGTTTTCTCCAAGACACTGTGGTGTCATATTTATATTTTGGTGGTGATTGTATATTAGTGTATTCTCAAGCACTCACTACTTGTCTCCTGGTGTATGTGGGAGAGCCCAGAAGTGTGAATGAAGTTAGTTCTCAGTTCACTGTTTGTGTAGCCTTGTTCAGGGCAAGTTCACAGTCCTCCAGCAGCAGGGGTGCTAAGCTAGATGCCTGATCCCAGGCAGAGCTGAGGCTGGCAAGAAGGGTACCACTGGTCACTGGGTTGGTAAGAGCAGGGACTGGCCATGCCCCTGGCTACCAGGAGGGCACAGGAAAAAGGGAGATGCACCCTTTTGCTGCCAACTTCCTGTAGTGTCCTGCTGTCTCATCGGCTGCTTGAAAAAGCGCAAGGTGACCGAACCGCAACGCACAGCCCACATTCCACCTGTTCTTCTTCTCTCTCTCAGCTCCTGTTCAGCTTCCTTTTCCAGATGGCAGTCAGTCCACCTCTTTGTCCTATCTGCTGATGCTCAGGGTTCCAGAGTCACCGTCTGCATCTGTTTCACTTCATCTCTCAGGTCTTTGTTGCACAGGGTTGGCTCAGTGTGTCTGCTTACTCTGCCATCTTGACCTAGATTCCGTTTCATGGGGTTGTTTCGAGATTACAAATGAAATTTTGTGCCTTACATTTTTTCTTCCCAACTCAGAATGTAGCTTTGTGAGATCAAAAGTCAAAAAATGCACACTATGTCCTAAGATTTCTACTAATCTCCTTGTAACAAAAGAACTCAAAGGATATGCAGGTGGTCCCTCAACTCTAGAGCAAAGGGACAGAAATGCCTAATAGTGGTGCCCTGTAGCTTTGTTTTAACAGAGGGGGAAGTCTTTTATTTGAAATCACTCTTTGTTCCTCTGCACTTCTCTATCTGCCTTCTTCCATTGGGTGGATAATCTCACACAATTCCACAACATCCATATTTCTGTATCCACCCAGAGCTCTCCCTCATCTGCAGACCAGCTACCTACTCAACATCTCTCCCGAGATGATTAATTGGCTTCTCAAACCTAACATATCCAGAACAGAATATTGCTGTCAGAGTCACAGGGAAGAATTAAAGCAGCGAGATAAGCATGCCTAGCATTTAACACCAGTTGCTCACCCTGAAAATGGCCTGTTTCTTTCTGTGATGCTGTGGCTACTGAGCCTCCCACCCCTCATTGGCTGTGTGCTGAAAGTGTGGGAGGAGTCATATCCCCATCCTTTGGCAGCAAAAGTAATGTCCTGATTGGGATCCAAGCTCAAAACAGATTTTCCCTATTTGGATGTCATGACATTTCCTGTGAAATAGCGTTCATCATCCCTCATGGTTGCAGAACTGTTAGCCAGTGCAGGGGCAATACTCATTTATCATTTATGCCCAGGATCCTGTGGGTGGCATGAGCAAGTGTTCTGATGGTGTGATTTGATGGTACTTGAAGTCCTTTTACCCCGAAAATATCTCCTTATCAAGCCCTACCATTTCCTGCTTCTCACTCGATTAGTCATGCCTCAAGGGCCTTAAAAATAACTCCCTTTGCAGGACCTAATATTCAGAAGTCCTTCCAGAGAAATCAGTCCCATAGGCCTTTTGGAAATTTCGGTGGATGAGTGGTTTCTGTCCACAGAAAAGAGTATTTACATTACAAAGTTACATATCAGCAAGGACATTTGTATGAAATGCTCACTCGTTTCTAAGAGACCATTACTTCAAAGAACCCAAACCAAAAATATATAAAGTTAATGGGAGAGAAGAAAGAAGAAGTCTTGTGAGCTGCCTAGAGAGGGTGAACCCTACTTGAAGTCCAAGACATGGGAGGAGAAACAGCTAAAGGAGGAAAAATTAATCTGGCTTTAAATGTTTATTGAAAGAATGAGCTGCTGGCGGAACTTAAGCTGACCAGAGTAAATATTCATTTGATTGTACTATATAATAATATGGACTACTGGTGTGGTTCTGTAGGATAAGCACTGGACTGCCAACCACAAGGCCAGCAGTTCAAATCCACCAGCTGCTCCTTGGAAACCCTATACAGGCTCACTATGAGTCAGAACCAACTGGATGGCACTTAACAACAGTAATAACAAATATGGCTTGTTTTTCAGTTGTGTTGCTATTTATTATAAATATGCAGGGTATTCTTTTACATGCTTCACATATCTTATGGGTTATATTTTGTTTTGCTTTTCTGTGTTTGTTTTGGGTCTGTCCTGAATGCACAGGGATTTTGTCTCTCTTATTTACTACTGTGGAGTCCTGATATGGTGCTGTGGGTTAATGCGCTGGACTGCAAAATCGATTTGAACTGCAAGATCGGCAGTTTTCTCCTCAGAAACCCTTTACAGGGTTGCTATGGGTCAGGACCAAGCTAACAGCACTTAACAACAACAACATTCACTGCTGTGTCTCAAGCAGCACCTAAAATTATCCTGGTACTTGGTAGGGGCTCAAAAATTATTTATGGATTGATGGATAGATGGATAGAAAAAAAAAAAAAAAAAGGAAAGCTGGAAAGAAGAAACAAAGGATGGAAGGAAAGACAAAAAGTTATTACCTCATTAAATCCCCACAGGACTTTATCATCTCCAATTTACAAATACAGATATCAAGCTTAGAAAGGTTAAGTTACTTACTTGAATCATAGCTACAAAGGACTTTATTCCACTACTGCATTCAATATCATTATCCTGTCCTTAAAAAGACAATGAATGCTAAGGTACATGTAGGAGCTCTAGCAGCATAATGATTACAAACTGGGCTGCTAATCTCATGGTCAGCAGTTCAAAACTACCAGCAGTTTCACGAAAGAAAGATGAGGCTTTCAGCTCCCATAAAGACTTACACAGCAGTTTGAATTCAAGCTGGTATTTAGTTCAAATGGATTTTTTTTCTTCTGATGGTGTTAGTTTTTCTTAGTATAAAAGCAATACGTACTTATTGTAATCAAGTTAGAACACATGAAGCACTGCTAGCATTTGTGTTTATCAGTCTTATTTCAAGCAAATGAGTGCAGTTTGCACAGGTGAGATTGTAATTGGTGAATCTCGTAAGCTTATTTTTTTACTTTTCATTAACACCTTCCTACTTTATAAGTTTGAAGATAATGAAATGGATCTGTATTATTCTATTTTATGACTATATGAAAATGTAACCACCCATAATCAAAAAGGTTGTTGTTAGGTACCATCAAGTCGGTATCAACTCATAGCGATCTTATGCACAACAGAATGAAACACTGACCGGTCCTGCGTCCACCTCACAATCATTGCCACGCTTGAGCCCATCGCTGCCACCACTGTGTCAGTCCATCTCTTCCTCTTTTTCAATAACCCTCCATTTTCCATGCATAATGTCCTTCTCCACAGACTAATCTGTGATTATATGCCCGATAATATGCCCGAAGTATGAGAGAGGAAACCTGGCCAGCCTGGCTTCTAAGGAGCATTCTGGCTATACTTCATCCAACACAGATTTGTTTGTTCTTTTGGCAGTCCATGATACCTTCAGTATTTTCCTCCAACACCAAAACTCAAATGCATCAATTAATCTATGGTGTTTCTTATTCATTGTCCAACTTTCACATGCCTGTGAAGTTAATGAAAATACCATGGCCTGGGTAAGGTGCACCTTAGTTCTCAAACTGACATCTTTGAAGAGGTCTTATGCAGCAGATTTGCCTAACGCGATACGTCATTTGATTTCTTGACTGCTTCCACAAGTGTTGATGGTTGATCCAAACAAAATGAAACCTTTGACATTTTCAATCATTTCTCCATTTATCTTGTTGTTATGTATTGGTTCAGTGATGAGGATTTTTGTTTTCTTTACATTACGGTACAACCCATACTGAAGGCTATGGTCTTTGATCTTCATCAGCAAGTATTTCAAATCCTCTTTAATTTCAGCAAGCAAGCCTTCAGTTTCTAATTTTATTATTTAAATCATTTTGTGATGAGAATACTTTTTTATAAATCTTTGTTGATGGTTGGCTAGTTCTTAGTATGCATTCTCCCGACAAGGAATCACTGAGTTAAATGATACTTGATACTCGTTTTTAAATACATATTGTCAACTTCCAGAAAGACTGCCAATCTTGATCCCCAAAGCAGTCCAAGTACCAATTTAAATGCAATCCATAAACTTGGGTTGGTATGTATATATATATATTTTTTAAGTATCTACTATTTGACAAGCCATATTAGTACTGATTTTCATTTGCATTCTTTGACTACTAGGAAACATGTTTTCATATACAAGGATGAGTCAAACATTAGCTGCACTGGGGTTATATTAAAATGTCTGTCCACATCCACAGCTAATGACAACACTGAGCATACACATGAAATACTTATGTCGAATAGATGAGTGACAGTAGATTATGTGGAAAATTATTTGCAAATCAGCCATGGTTCTGCCTATGAAATAATCAATGACAGTCTTGGGTTTCAAAAAATTTTTGCTAGATACATACTGAAACAACTCACGGAAAAACATAAACAGAAGAATTTGGACATTTGCAAACAAAATTTGGACCAATACTCCAAGGAAGGTAAAAGTTTCTTTAAAAGAAAATCATTCTTGGTGATGAGACATGGGTTTATCATCACTAGCCTAAGAATAAATGGCAGAATATGGAATGCAAACATCCTCAATTGCCGACCAAGAAAAAGTTCAAAAGTCCTAGTGTTATGCGCTGGACTGCAAAGTCTGTTTGAACAGCAAGGTCAACTTTTCAAGCTCACCAGCTGCTCCTTGGAAACCCTATAAAGGGTCTTTTGGGTTGGAAGTGACTCAAAGGCACTTAACAACAGCAAGTATTGGAACACTATTCAGGACAAAGGTTCAGCAATTAACAGTGCTCCTCACTGTGAGATGCTCACTGAAGAGCTGAAGCCTAAATTGTGGATTAAATGTAGAGGACTGCTATCCAAGGATATTGTGATTTTACTTGACAATGCACGTCCCCACACCTCTGCCCACACTGTTGACACTCTGCAAAAACTTCATTTTAAGGTGTTAAAGCTTTCTCCTTATAGCCCTGATCTTGCTCCATTGGACTTACACCTGTTTAGTACCCTGAAAGCAGCCCTTCCAGGATGAAGAGTCACCTCTGATGGAGAAGTGAAGACAGTGGTACATTTGTGGCATGCAACTCAGCCTGAAATATTTTTTAATAAGGAAATATGACAGCTTGTTGACAGATGGACAAAGTGTATTGAAAAGCAAGGAAATCATGTGGGAAATGATGTGTTTGTCTTTTCTGAAAGTTAATTCTAATAAATTCTACATCCAGCATGCAGATAATTTTTGACTTACCCTCATATTTATTATACATTGCTTTTCTTCGGTAAATTGTCTTTTTAGATCTCTTTGTTTGCTCTTGTTGATTATTTTGAAGAATTGTAAAATGCTGATTATGTATTAAAGCAATCAGTCTATATTACAATAATCTTCTAAATTGTTATTTGTCTCTTAATTTGGTGGAATTTTAGGATTAAGGTGTTTACATTTTACATAGTAAAAAAAAAAAAAAAAATTCTTGGATAGTTTTGTTTCCATTGCGGATATGCTTTAAATAAATCCTTGCTTTATTTATGATCCATTAGAATAATTACCAGATCCATTAAAATCGTCACCAATTGGTTCCATGTGAAACTGGCTTTAGTGCAGGTTTTAAGGAGTAATATCTACATTTTCCCTGTGCCAGCTCTTGAGTAATCTCTTCATAGCTAATGGTTTGTCATACTTCTTTTACCATATATTATACGAATAATATAAATTATTTTATATAATCACTGTGGCGCATGATGGTACAAAGCTTCTCTTTTATTTTTCCCAAATTGCAGATCTTCTTGCCAGTTTTTTCTTCAAGATAAACTTTAATATTACCATCAAATTACAGAAACAACTGAACAAACAATAGAACAAGAATAAAATTCACACATCCTTATAATCCAATTTGATTAGAATTGACATTTATACAAGATTTAGTCTTATTATCTAGGAACTTGGCATTCCTCTCTATTCAAATAAACTGTCAAATTTTGGGAGTTGGCTTGGGTATGCTCTTAAGTGCCGCTGAGTTGGTTCCATCTCATAGCAACCCTGTATAGTGTTTCCGAGTAGTAACTAGGGGAGTTGGAACCACTGAATTTGCAATTAGTAGTCTATTGTTTATCCTACAGCACCACACCAGGCTTTGGTATAGTTTGCTGTTATTGATAGGAAACCAATTCTCTCTAATGTTTGTGAAAAATCATATCTGCATTTAAGAATAGAATTTAACCCTCCTTGTCTTGTAATAAAGCTAATGCCAGGATTGTTTCTTTTCAAACTTTAGTGTCTATAAAATCTGTTGAGTGTCTATAAAATCTGTTGGATTTAATTTTTTCTTTCTATTTCCTTTAATTTTCCCTATGGTTGTAGTCGTGCTCTTGTTGGTTACATCAAGTTGGCTCCAACTGAAGGCAACCCCACGTACAACACAATAAAATACTGTCCAGTCCTGCTTCATATTCATGATCATTGGTATGTTAAAGTCTATTGTTGAGGCCACTCAAAGTATTCTGAGTGACTTCCAACCTAAAGGACTCATCTTCCAAAATTATATTGGACCATAGTTCTGTTGTGACTCACACGATTTTCACTGGCTAATTTTCAGAAATAAATTACTAGGTCTTTATTCCAAATTTGTCCTAGTCTGGAAGATCCACTGAAACCTATCCACCATGGGTGCCCCTTTTCTGGTATTTGACCTTACTGTAACATCGCTTCCAACATCATTACAATATGCAAGTTTTACAGTCCAACAAACTGGCAAATGGGCAGTGAATAGTTAAATAGTACTAAATTTAATTCATGTGAAAGGGTTTTTTGTTGGTTTTTTTTGTACTTAAATGTATATCTGCAGGATTGGACCATTGTGACCCATAGGGTTTTCAGAAGTAGATCGTCCAGCCTTTCTTCCTAGTTTATATCAGTCTGGAAGTGCCATTGAAACCTACTCAGAATCATAACAACGTGAGAGTCTCTGCTGACAAACAGGTGGAGGCTGCACATGAGCTGTATTGGGATTGAACCCAGGTCTGTAGGATAAGCACTGGACTGCTAACTGCAGTCCACTGTCAAACCCACCAGTCAGTCACTCCTCAGAAACCCTAAGCAGGATAGCTATCAATCAAAACCAATGTGAAGACAACAACAACTCTAGTAATCCAAAAGCCCACCACCATGGAATCAGTTCTGGTTCAGTGACCCTGAATAGAGTTTCCAATACTATAAATGTTTTCGAAGCAGACAGCCTGATTTTTCTCTTGAGGAATGACTGGTGAGTTGGAACTGCTGACCTTCTGGTTAACATTCCAACACCTAACCCACAGCACCACCAGGGCTCCTTGGTCTCCTGAATAAAAAGTAAGAATTCTACCATTGAACCACCGCTGCCACAATCCAGAGTAGTCTGGGAGCTGCTACATGATTCAATGCACCAAAAATGGCACAGCCAATGGTTCAAGCACTGTGGAAAATGGTGAGGCACTTCCTTAGTAAGTTGGAACTAGAAATACCAACAATCCCTCTACTTGATATATATCCATAAGACATAAGAGCCAGGACATGAGTCGATATATGCACACCAATGTTCATCACAGCACTCTTCACTAAAGCAACAAGATGGAGACAGCCCAAATGCCCATTAACGGAAGAGTGAATAATCAAACTTTGGTACATACACACAATGGAATACTATGCAATGTTGAAGAAAAACAATAACTCTACAAAACATCTCATAACATGGATGAACCCAGAGGACGTTATGCTAAGTGAAATAAGAAAATAACAAAAGGACAAATATTGTACGAGACCACTATTGTAAAAACTCAAGAAAAAGTTTTCATACTAAAAGAAACATTCTTTGATGGTTAATAGGGGTAGGAAGGAAGGGAGAGTAACTCACTGGCTAGAGTGTAGACACATGTTAACTCGGATGAAGGGGAGGGCAAGATACAAGAAGAGGGAGACTGCCAGAAGAATGATGACAGGTGAAGACACAGGGAGGTAAGCAAGTGCTAAAGGGGTTAGAGGTAAATAGTGATATATCCACAACTTTGAAACAACAGTGTTCTGTATGTAGAAACATGGACAGAGACACAATCTGAATGGGTATGGGAGGAAGATATGTGTGTGTATATATATATTTAAATATCCCACAAATAGATGAGTGTGAAAGTGGATATTTTTTGTACACGGATTATCACAAGGAGGAAGTGGGACAACTGTTGTTGCATGGAGGGATTGCAATCAATGAGATGAATCAAGTATATGATTTGTTCAATGTAAAACTGATGATCTTATTGTAAACCTTCACTCAACAATGAAAAGGGGAAAAAAAAAAGGCACAGCCACAGTAGAGAGGGACAGACCTGAAGGACTGTGTGATTGAACACAAAGAGAATACAACAGTATCTTTCCAGGGCACCTCAGGAGAAGCTAACACTAATGGAAACCCAGAGACCCCTCTAGGCCCCTTCCACTCAGCGTCTTCAAAGTTCTGTAAGCCTGTTGTTGTTAAGTGCCATTAAGTCGATTCCGACCCATAGCGACCCTGTACTGGGTTTCCAAGGAGCAGCTGGTGAGCTTGAACCACCGACGTTGCAGTTGAAATGACTTTGCAGTCTGATGCATGAGCCACGCCAGGACTCTCTGTAAGCCTATCTGGAGTCTAAACAAAATTCTACAGAATAGGCAGATGAGAACTTGGAGCTTTGAATTGCTTAACATTAAATGTCTGTCATCCAATAGAATAGGAAGTAGAAATAGAAATTAAATGAAAGAACATTGTGCTTCTTGCACACCTGAATTTGTGATGTGAACATTTGAATAGCTACACAACTATTTAAGAATACGTTTATGTTCTGCAAGCTAGTTCTTCTGAGAGGGTCTTGAAATGGAATGAAAAAAGGAATGTTTGCCTTTTCTTTCATGTTCAGAAAAAACAAGTCTAAAAAGTGTTCTGAAATTTTTTTTAACATGTAAGTGAAATGTCATAGGATCTACACTGGTGGTCAGTCTATGTATGCATTGTCAATGGGGGTGATATCAATTTACAATAGCTTGTGGCCCACCAAAAGACATAAACAAATATACAGTATATTTTGATATTCAAATTTCTTTGTTGTTGTTAAGTACCATTGGGCCAATTCCAACCCACAGCGACCCTATATAGGGTTTCCAAGGAGCAGCTAGCTGGTGAGCTTGAACCACCAACCTGCAGTTCAAATGACTTTGTAGTCTGATGCATTAGCCCACAGTGCTATACCAGCACAGCAATTAAGAAGGCAAAAAATGTATGAAGATGCTCTGTATTGTTTGTTTCCATCGAGCTGCTACTCACTCATGGTGACCCTGTATGGGCAGACTAGAATGCTTCTTAGGGTTTTAAGGTTGTGACTTTCCCAAAACAGATCACTAGGCCTGTCTTTCGACCTTTTAACAAGTAGTCAAGTGTTTAACTGTTTATGGCACCCAAAATGTTCATGCAGTTAAGGCTTTTTTATTTAAATCTTTGCAGGAGCAAAAAGCCTCATCTTTCTCAGAGGGGCCATAATGAAAAAACGAAAGTTGAGAAAAGCTAGTGTATTGCAGTAAGGAAGCCTTGAAAGCCAGATTTGAGTCTTAGGCTGCTGCTGTTGTTGCTAAGGGCAGTCCAGTGGATTCTGATCCATAGCTACCCTGTATAGGGTTTCTGAGGAGCGGCTGGTGGGTTTGAACATATTTATTTTTGTTGTTGTTAGAGGTATCAAGTCAGTTCCGACTCACAGTGACCCTGTATGGGGTTTCCAAGGAGCAGCTGGTAGTTTTAAACTGCAGACCTTTTGGTTCACAGTCTAGTGCTGATCCTACGGTGCCATACCAGGAGTCTTAGACTAAGCATATTTAAAAAAAAAAAAAAGAAGAAGAAGAAGACTAAAAATTAAAAAGCTCTATCTATGGCAATTATATTGAATTAGAATAATTAACTCACTTATCAATTAAAACCACCACTCGTCTGTCAGTTTGTCATACTGTGGTGACTTGTGAGTTGCTGTGATTCTGAAAGCTATGCCACCAGTATTTTAAACACCAGCAGGCTCACCCATCGTAGACAAGTTTCAGATGAGCTTCCAGATGAAGACAGACTAGGAAGAAGGAGTGACAAACTAATTCTGAATATTTAGTTACTGAAAAGCTTACGAATAGCAGAGAAACACTGTCAGATATAGTGCTGGAAAATAAGCCCCTCCGGTTGGAAGTGACTCAAAATGCAACTGGGGAAGAGCTGCCTCCTCAAAGTAGAGTTGACCCTGATGACATGAATGGAGTAAAGCCCACGGGACCTTCATTTGCTGATGGGGCACAACTCAAAATGAAGAGAAACAGCTGTAAACATCCAATAATAATTGTAACAAGAAATGTATTATGTATGAATCTGGGAAAATTGGAAGTTGTCAAAAATGAAATGGAACGCAAAAAAATCGATACCTTAGGTATTCATTAGTGAACTGAAATGGACTGCTATTGGCCATTTTGAATCCGACAACCACATGGTTTACTACACCAGATATGACAAATTGAGGAGGAATGGTGTTGCATTCATTGTCAAAAAGAACATATCCAGATCAGTCATGAGGTATAACGTTGTCTGTGATAGGATAATATCCATGCGCCT
>NW_006408528.1:36530035-36555464 GCF_000296735.1 Chrysochloris asiatica
ACAACAACATTGGGTCTCCTAGATTTTGAATTTTCAGTATTCTGATACGAACAATTAATTGGTGAGAAATGTCAGCTGAACAGAAGCAAACATCCTCATTTATAAACAAGGCCAACGAGACTGCTGAGGCTAAGAAAATCAAGGACTTTGCATCTAGTGTTTCAGTACTGACTGGAACATTTACACATTATTTCTGTTAGGTGAGATCTGGACAGATGAAATAAGGTGACAGGAGAAATGCAAAGTGTCTAGAGGAAAATTACCACCTACCCAAGGGACCTACAAGCAATAACAATAAATTTACTAAATATAGCATGTATCTAGCTTAGATAACCAAGGGCAAAAGGAAATCAGTAGAAGACCTGGAAACAAAAACAAGAGACTACAGTAGAAAGGAGCCCGGCTGGAGTCATGGATTGGAGTCCTGGAGTGGTGCTGTGGGCTGGTGCGTCGGACTTCAAAGTTGTTTGAACTGTAAGGTCAATGGTTCAAGCTCACCAGCTACTCCTTGGTAGCTATAGGTTGGAATTGACTCGTCAGCACTTAACAACAACAGAGTAATGGATTATGAGTTGGGCTGCCAATTAAAAGGTCAACAGTTTGAATCTACCAGCTTTCTGCTCCCATAAAGATTCATAGCTTTGCAAACCCTATACAGGGTCACTCTGAGTCAGAACCAACTCCACGGCACACAACCACCATAGAAGAAAGAGACAATAGATTTGCGGATTGACGGATAATTTGAATCCTGAGCTTTAAACCTCTCATTTGTAAAATAGAATTAATCCCTACTTGCAAAATGGTTTTGAGGATTACATAACAATATGCGAACTATGAACATATGAGAATCAGTACCTCATATGTGAGTTCAGAGTTTGGGAGGGGGTTTAAATGAAGAGGTGGGCAAAAGTTTAAAAGGGTGAAACAGAAATATAAAGTGGCATTATGTATGTGTTGGGGACAGAGATATGTAACATGTGTCGAGCTGCTCCTCAAAAAAGATTTTATGGATTCAATTGGGTCCCTCCAAAAAAGACACGTTGAGGTCCTAACCCCTGGTACCTCTGAATGGAACTTTGTTTGGAAATAGGGTCTTTGAAGATGTTACCAGTTAACATAATATTATTTGGGAGTGAAGTAGAGCCTAATCCAATATGAGTGTTGTTGTTAAGTGCCATCGAGGCAGTTCTGACCTATAGTGACCCTGTACAGGGTTTCTGAGGAGCAGCTGGTGAGCTTGAACTACCGACCTTGCAGTTCAAATGACTTTGCCATCCAGTGCATTAACCCACGGTGCCACACCAGGAGTGATATCCTTATAAAAAAAAGAGGGAAAGAGACAGATACAGGGGAAAAGCGGTCATGTGAAAATGGAGGCAGAGGCTGGAGTGATGTATGTAAAAGACAAGGAATGCCAAGGATTATCAGGAATCACCAGTTCTGTATGGATGAGGCAAGAAAGGCAGTTAGTTCCCTTAGATCTGGCAAAGAGAATATAACCCTATCAGCCTCCAGAAATGTGAGATAATAAATTTCTGTTATTTTAAACTAAATTTGTGTTAATTTATTACTGCAGCTGTAGGAAACGTCTCCATTTTTTGCATGTAATGCACCCATGTAAATAAGATGCACCCCTATATAACTTCCACAGTGTACATAGGAAACTAACTGGAGGGACCTGTGCAAAGTATAAATGCAAGCATTATTTGTAAAAACATGGTGATACAGAATATTGAGACTATGTGTTGACTTAACTAAAGGGGAGAGAAGAAAAAGTTTTAGATTTAAACAAGCATAAGTCCCACCTCTCTGGTAGTGTCGTGGTTACGAATCGGGCTGCAAGCCACAAGGTCAGCAGTTCGAAACTACCAGCTGTTCCATGGTAGAAAGACAAGGCTTTCTGCTCCTGTAAAGATTTACAGCATCGGAAACCCTATGCAGGGTCACTATGAGTCGGAACCAACTCCACAGCACATAACAAAAAGTCCCACCTTTAGCAACACTACAGAAGAGGACCAAGCCCAGCAATGGTAAAAAGTCTATATAGGTTGTTGTTGTTGTTAGGTGCCATCGAGTCGGTACCCACTCATAGTGACACTATGCGCAACAGAACAAAATATTGCCCGGTCTTGGACGAATGTCACAATTGTTAACACGCCTGAGTCCATTGATGCTGCCACTTGGCCACTCCATCTCATTGGGGGTCTTCCTCTTTTTCTCTGACTCTCCACCTTACCAAACATGATATCCCTTTCCAGTGACTGGTCCCTCCTGACAATATGTCCGAAGTATGAAAGACGAAGTCTGGCCTCCAAGGAGCACGCTGGCTATAGTTCTTCCAACACAGATCTGTTGATTCTTTTGACAGCCCATGGTACTTTCAATGTTCTCTTCCAACACCATAACTCAAAAGCATTGATTTTTCTGCAATCTTCATTATTCACTGTCCAACTTTAGCATGCATATGAGGTTATTGAAAAGACCATGGCTTGGGTCAGGCACACCTTCATTCTCAAGCTGACATGTTTGCTCTTCAACACTTTAAAAAGGTCTTGTTCAGCAGATTTGCTTATGCAATACGTCGTCTGATTTCTTGACTGATGCTTCCATGAGTGTTGATGGTTAATCCAAGAAAAATGAAGTCTTTAATAACTTCAGTCTTTTCTCCATTGATAAGAATGTTGTTTATTGGTCCAGTGATGAGGATTTTTGTTTTCTTTACATTGAGATGCAATCCATATTGAAGGCCATGGTCTTTGATCTTCATTAGTAAGTATTTTAAGTCCTCTTCACTTTAAGCAAGCAAGGTTGTGTCATCTGCATATCACACGTTGTTAATGAGTCTTCCTCCAATCTTGATGCCACGTTTTTCTTCATATAACCCAGGTTCTTGGATTATTTGCTCAGCATACAGGTTGAATAAGTATG
Organism: Chrysochloris asiatica; assembly: GCF_000296735.1. Lineage (NCBI taxonomy): Eukaryota > Metazoa > Chordata > Mammalia > Afrosoricida > Chrysochloridae > Chrysochloris > Chrysochloris asiatica. The sequence goes on from NW_006408528.1 coordinate 36,532,964, forward strand.
GTGAAAGAATACAACCTTGTCGCACACCTTTTTTCATTTTAAACCATTCAGTGTTCCCATGTTCTGTTAAAACAACTGCCTGTTGGTCTATGTACAGGTTCCTCATGAGCACAATTAAGTGTTCCAGAATGTTTATACTTTGTAATGTTGTCCAGAGCTTCTCATGATCTACACAATTGAAAGCCTTTGCTTTGTCAATAAAACAAAGGTAAATATCTTCCTGGTATTGTCTGCTTTCAGCCAAGATCCATCCTTTGTCAGCAATGATATCCCTCATTCCATGTCCTCTTCTGAATCTGGCTTGAACCTCTGGAAGTTCTCTGTCAATGTATGGTTTCAGCCATTTCTGTATTACCTTGAGTAAAACTTTACTCGCATGGAATATCAAAGACATTGTCCAGTGATTTCCACATTTCGTTGGGTCCCCTTTCTTCGGAATGGCACAAATACAGATCTCTTCCCATCAGTTGGCCAGATAGTTGTCTTGCAAATTTCTTGGCATAGATGAGTGCCTCCAGTGGTGCCTCACTTTGCTGAAAGACTTCCATTTGTATTCCATCAATTCCTGGTGCCTTGTTCCTTACCAGTTCTTTCAATGCACCTTGGACCTTTTCCTTTAGTATCATTGACTCTTGATCATATTCTACCTCTTTTATATATATATATAATTAAATTTATTTTTGTTATTGAGAATATACACAGCAGAACATACATTAGTTCAACAAATTCTACATGTACAATTCTGTGACATTGATGATCGAGTTGTGAAAGTATTCTCGCCCTACTTTTCTGAGTTGTTATTTTCCTAATAACATTAACTCACTGCCCCCTAAGTTTTCAATCTAATCTTTTTTTCTTTTTCTTTTTGTCAGTTGAATGATAGTTTACATGAAAGAACATGGGCTTTACACCATCGTTTCATTGCAGTGATTACAATCTCCTCCATACATTATCATTTAGTAGTATTTGCTTACATTCCCTCTGTTTTTTGGGGGGGATAGTGGGGTGTACACAAAACCACTCAGGAATATATATTAATTTAAATAACCAAAGGCACATTCTGCAAGCCTGCCTCCTGGCCACAAGCACTCAGTCCCTCTCTTTCCCTGAGTCCAGAGTTCTCAGCTGATCCCTCTCTCCATGTCCTCATCTCTGCCTCCATCTCTGGTGTTGCTACTTCTCTGGATAGGGTGCCGTGTTACACTTGTGCTCTTCTCCCTTGATGGTCCTAGAGTCCTCTGTTTCTGGACTGAAAGATTAACTACTCCCCCATTTTTGTTACAAAACTTCTACCTTTACAGTGTGACAGTCACAATTAGTCATGATAACAATTACTTACTATTGAATCATAAGAATCTTATCCCCATCTCTTTTCACCAGACCCATTTAGACAAGATGAAAACTATTCGGCAGGGACACTATCTTCTCCAACACACTCTTAAACTAAACTCCTTCTTGAAAACTTGTAAGTCAGTCACTTTGTGCCTTTATTGCCCCCTCATTTTAGGTTCATATGCTACCTCTTGAACATGACCATTTCCTTTTAGTACAGTTACTCTGTGTATTCTTTCCATCTTCTTTTGATGCTTTCTGCATCATTCAATAATTTGCCTAGAGAATCCTTCAATAATGAAAGTCAGGGCTTGAATGTTTTCTTCAGTTCCCCCAGCTTGAAAAATGCTGAGCATGTTCTTCCCTTTTGTTTTTTTTAACTCCAGGTCTTTGCACATTTTGTTGTAATATTTGACTTAGTCTTCTTGAGCTGACCTTTGAAATTTTCTGTTTAGCTCTTGTACCTCTTGTACCTTAAAATATATATATATATATTTTTTAATACAAGGCCTCTCCAGAAAAGATAAGATGAAGTGGTAGCTCTGAGAATCTTTCAGCCCTTGATAAAATGGATGTCACTAAAATGCACTGGATCACAAGGTCAGTGGTTCAAAGCCACTACTTGAAACTTTACACAGGGTCGCTATGAGTCAGAGCCAACTTGATGGCACTTAAAAACAGCAACAATAGAATTGTAAACCAGGAATTTGTTTGGTGAGTAGATGTTTGAGCTGCTTTATAGAAAATAAATGCAAAGTACTGGGGCACAGCCAAGAGCAGCAGACAGACTTATTGGAGGGGAGTTTCATAGCACAGGATAAACTGGCAAAATGCAACTAATTAGGAACAAGTGAGTAAGGACCATAAGGAAAGATGCATGTGGTGTGAGCCACATCCACTGAAGTTGAAAATGAAATCACCCATCATTCTGGCCCTTTGTTGGAAACTGTTCCTCTCAGCAGGGAGCTCTGGTACTGTAGTGGTTACATGAGGCTGCTAACCTCAAGGTCAGTAGTTTGAAACTACCATCTGTTCTATAGGAGAAAGATGAGGCTTTCAGCTACCGTAAAGATTTACACCCTCAGAACCTATGCAGGGTCGCTATGAATAGGAACTGACTCCACTACACACCACCACAGCCATTCCTCTCAACAAGCCATGAGAGAGAAGGGAAATAAGACACTCAGAGAAAAATGTCTCTCTTCCAGTCAAGGGGACATTTGATAAAAGGGAAATAGTCAGTAAGGGCAGGAGGAGGAAATACCGTCTCAAAAATAAAGGCAGGCATAGCGAGTAATAAAAAGTAACCTCTGAACAGACTAAAACAATGGTGGTGCTTTGGGAAGGTTCCCAGGGTTACATGTTGAACCAACTGCAAAGTCAACAGTTCCCAGGCCACCAGCTGCTCCTGGGGAGACAGTTGAGGCTTTCTGCTCCTGTAAAGATTTACAGCCTTAGAAACCTAATACAGGGTCGCTATGAGTCTGAGCCAACAGTCAGCCAGCCAGTGCTTTGGGAACCCACGTGAGAATATGTAATTTACTTTAAATTGGCAAATATGTGAAAAATGTCACATAATTTATGTTGCAAGTATCCATAAACTAGGACTGAGAACATATACTACCTAAGAATATTAACAGTACAGGATTTTATAAACAAAATGCAATGCTGTTTCCTTCCAAAAGGAGGTTTAGAGCTGAGAAACAGTCAGAGAACAAAAATTGGAGTTGCTGTAGACTAGGTTAAAGAATGGAGGGATAGTAATTCATCTGGCTTTTCAAAAATAACATATACTTTGGAGATTGAGACCATTACTCCATGTGACTTGAGCCGTACAACCAAATCTTAGAGCAAAGCTCTTATTATATATTTTTGAGCTTTTCATCTAACTTGTCTTTATAATTGAGTTTTACCTCAGTGCTGATACACTATTTATGGTCTTAAATATAAAGGGAAGAAAGCAGGTTTGTCAGTTCCTTAACGTGCATTCACGAAGCATCAACAGAGAGAAGACCCAGTTAATGAATAGCAGCCAAGGGATCGGGTGGAAAGGCAATCTATGTGGCAGCACATTGATTCCTTCTGAAACTCTGATTTGCCTTTTATGACTTTCAATTTAAATTCCCATCTTTAACATGGTTGTTTTATGGTTTTCTTATTCCCTAGATGATGGTTTTCGTGTTCTTGAGAAGGAAAAACAAACTAACCTAAATAAGTTCCAAATCCTCGTCCAATATCACAGGGCCTTTGTGTGAATTCTGTAATAACTGCAGCTGTGCGCTCGCTGGCTGGGTCTCATTCCAGGCAGGTATTCCATGTGGAGTGGTGTTCCATGAAAGTTTTCATAGGGTTTTTGTTACATTTTGCTTCTGAAGTTTCTGCCAGCCTTCTTACATAAGGGCAAAAAAATATGTTCTAAAGTTCAGATATTTAAGAACTACTTTTATTTCCTATAATTGTTGTGTTTGGTTTTTTTTTTTGACTGACACCACAGCCCCCATCCCCATCTAGCAACATCAACAACAACAAAATCATACACTATAAATTAAAGTCAACTAAGTCTCGTTCTGTTTATGAAATGTTCGTGGGATTAACTTGACTCTTCTGTGTACCCAGTTAATTCAAAGTTTAAAACTGTGTAAGGATGGGTACAGCGTTTCTGTTTGGATGATGGGCCAGTTTTGGTAATACGTACTGGTGACGGTTACATATTGTATATAGTGAATATAATTGTGACTGTAATGTACATTTTTAAATGGCTAAAATGGCAATGTTTATGTTTGTATGTATATACGTGTGGTGTGCCATGATGCTGGTTCTGACTCATAGTGACCCTGTGTAGAGTTTCCAAGGAGCAGCTGGTGGATTTGAACCACTGACTTTGCAGTTACCAGTCCAGTGCTTATCTGCCACACTTTATGTGTATATATTGGGGTGTAGGATAAGCACTGGAATGATAACTGCAAGGACTGCTAATTCCACAGCACTTCATAGCAACAATATATGTCTATATATGTCTATATATGTTGTTGTTTAGTGCTGTCAGTTCAGTTCCGACTCATAACGACCCTGTATAGAGTTTCCAAGGAGCGACTTGTGGGTTTGAACCACTGACCTTGCAGTTAGCAGTCCAGTGCTTATCCTACAGCCCCACACCCAGAGGGTTTATTAAGTGGTGGACTTCACTTTACTTAACCCCACACAAATTTCACAAACAGAACAAGAACTTCAGACTAGGAAACAAAAATACGAAAGCTAGAGGTCTTTTCAAAGTTAAAGCCCATAGTAGTTGCCTTAATTCATCACGATTTGTTCAGTTTCTTTAGAGAAAATTCTCTAATTATGTTGCCTGGGACATCTGTGCATGCCTGATGATCATTGTGCAAAAGGCATAGGACTAAATGACCTATATAGACACCTTTCATTAATGCCTGTCTTCTATTTCATTTCTCATCCTAAATTATACATGCCTCTCTTGTGTTCTGAGATCGTTATTTGTTTGTTTGTTTTCAGTCCTGGCCCCTTCATTATACAAGGGGGCTTCAAAAAGTTCATGGAAAAACTTCATTATCTTTTCATTCCATTGTCCCATAAACTTTTTGAAGCCTCATTGTATTCCAAGCTGTGGTCTCGACCTCCTTGATTCATCATTCACTACTGTTTCATCTAAGGAGCTCCAAGAGTGTAGTGGGTTACAAGTTGAGCTGCTAACCACAAGGTCAGCAGTTTGAATCTACTTTCTGCTCCAATAATCATTTACAGCCTCAGAACTCCTTTCCAGGGTCACTATGAGTTGGAACTGACTCTACTCTTCCATCTGTTTCCATGCTGTTGTTCTTGTTGTTAAGTCCCATGGGGTCTGTTCCAACTCATAAAGACCCTGTATAGGGTTTCTTAGGAGCAACTGGTGGGTTTGAACCATCAACCTTGCAGCTCAAACTGACCTTGTGGTCCAGCGCATTATCCTGCAGGGCCACACCAAGACTTCATATAATAAGTCGTGTGTGGCGCTTTAGGCTAAAGCACTAGACCACAGGGTTGATTTAAATCACAAGGTCCATTGTTCAAACTAACCAACTACTCCCCAAAAACCTTATACAGGGTCACTCTGTGTAGGAACCAACTTGACAGCACTTAACAACAACATATAGATAGATGTATATTTTTTAATAGTCAATTTAATTATGGTCTTAGGATAACAATGAAATAAACATATATGATATGTTTGATTTCTTGTAAGGAAACACTTTGTCCTTTAGGTTTTGGTATAAAGATCTCTCCACATTTTCTGGACCACTTTGTTAATCTCTTGTAGCTACTAAAATTTCCATATCTTTTTTTATGTCATCTTTTTACTGGTGGTTTCTGGTCTTTTCAAATCAAGATGTATCTCTTAAGATTCCAACTTTGATGATTTTTTTTACACTGTTCATCACCAAGTTCATTTTTATAAGTATTCTGTTGTCTAAGAGTATCTGTTCTGTTTGTAGGGTAAAAATTCTATAAATACCAACTAACTTGATCTTGTTGATTGTGTTATTCAAACCTTTCTAGCTTTTTTACTTTTATATTATTTCACTTGTCAAGATCTGAAAAAAATTTATTAAATATCCCATCATGATTTTATCATTTTCACTCTAAGTTCAAGCAAAGTTTGCTTTAAGTGTTAGTCTTCTAGGAGGAGGCTTCAATAAGTTCATGGAAAAATGGAATTCAGAGGTAATGTGATTTTTTCCATGGACTTTTTGAACCACCTCTTCCCCCCCACTATTATATTTGTACATAACATGAAGCATAGAAGTTTCTGACTTATTTTTCTTATTGATATCATCTTTTGTCAGTACATAAACCTTTTTGTATCATTTAATGTTTTTGGCTTTGAATTCTACCTCTTCTGCTTTTGTTTACATTCACCATGGTTCTATTTATCCATACCATTACTTTCCATCTTTGTCATTTTGTAACTATGGTTCTTGTTAACAAAGAGTAGAATTTTGTTTAACTGACTATGACAGTGCTGTTTGATAGGGAATTTCGGATTTTTTGCCTTTATTGTAATACCCTTTGTGTTATTCTTTCCATGTATTTTAGGTGTGTGTTGAACATGTCATTTTTGCTTTGTCCCTCTCTTTACTTTTTTGGCTTGATCAGCTCTCCCAGCTTCCTTTTGTTCTTTTAGTTTAGAAGTGCAAATTAATTGTTTTCAATTCCTCTAGGGCTTACCTTCCTACCTCAACCATTGTAATCACAGCTCTATTAATATGCAATGTAAAAATTAAGGGTATCTTCCCACCAAACTGTTTTATTTGTCTACTTGTCTCCTATTATACCAAGATGAAACTGGGTGGCAATTATAACTTCTTCTGTCTACAGTAGCCCATCTCTACAGTCATGTACTGGATGTGGCTTATACTGACTTATCTCTCCAGTTCCCAACTCTGTTTGGTGACACCATCTTGATAGTTTGTAATTAGCTTTGGTGGGAGTATTTACATCATCAAAATCAGCAGAGAGTACAAAGTAGGACTTTGGTTTTTTTTCCCATAAAGTCACTTTGTAAGCCAGCATACCACTGCTTTTCTAGTTCCACAAAAATATGTGGGGCTTGTTGAAATGGTTTCAAAATACTGACTCAGGAATATTGTTTTTCATTGTAGTATGTTGTTAAGATGTTGAGTGCCATTGAGTCAATTCTGACTCATAGTGACCCTGAACAGGGGTTCCCAGGAGCCGCTGGTGGATTTTGAACCACCAGTCTTGTGGCTCAGAGTCCAATGCTTATCCTGCAGCATCACACCAGGAATCCCAGCATTGTATTTAGTAAATCTGCTGCAAAAGACCTTTTTAAAATGTTAAAGAGCAAAGATATTCATTTGAGGACTAAGATGCACCTAACCGAAGCCATGGTATTTTCAATAGCTTCATATGCATGTGAATGTTGGACAATGAATAAGGAAGACCACAGAAGAATTGATGCATTTGGGTTATGGTGTTGGAGAAGAATATTAAAAGTGCCATGGAACAAACAAATCTGTGTTGGAATGTTCCTTAGAATCCAGATGGCAAGATTTCATCTCTTATACTTGGGCCAGTGGTGAGGACCAATAAACAACATTCTTATCAATGGAGAAAAGATTGAAGTTATCAAGGACTTCATTCTTCTTGGATCAACTATCAACACTCGCGGAAGCAGCAGTCAAGAGATCAGACGACATATTGCATTGGGCAAATCTGCTGCACAGGAACTTTTTAAAGTATTGAAGAGCAGAGATGTCAGCTTGAGGACTAAGGTGCACCTGACCCAGGCCATGGTGTTTTCAATAGCCTCATATGAATGCAAAAGCTGGACAGTGAATAAGGAAGATCATAGAAGAATTGATGCCTTTGAGTTGTGGTGTTGGAGGAGAATACTAAAAGTGCCATGGACTGCCAAAAGAACTAATAGATCTGTTTTGGAAGAAGTGCAGCCAGAGTGCTCCTTGGAGGCCAGGATGGCTAAGCTTTGTCTCTCATACTTTGGACATATTGTCCGGAGGAAACAGTCGCTGGAGAAGGATGTCATGCTGGGTAAGGTGGAGGGTCAGAGAAAAGGAGGAAGACCCCTAACGAGATGGATTGGCCAGGGGGCATCATTGATGGCGTCAAGTGTGGCAGGGGTAGTGAGGTTGGCCCAGGATCGGATATTGTTTCGTTCTGCTGTGCATTGAGTCGCTATGAGTCGGTTCTGACTCGATGGCACCTGACAACAACAACAATACTTGGGCCATGTTATCAGGAGGGACCAGTCTCTGGAGAAGGACATCATGCTTGGTAAAATGGAGGGCCATCAAAAAAAAAGGAAGGCCCCAACAAGATAGATTGATACAGTGGCCAAAACAGTGGACTCAAACCTAACAACAAATATGAGGATAGTGCAGGATGGGGTGGTGTTTCCTTCTTTTGTACAGAGTCGTTATGAATCGGAATCAACTTGACAGCACCTAACAAGAATTTTGATACTGTAACTTTTGAATTGAAGGAATTTATAAACGTCACTAAGATATAGCTAAGTATGCATTCCCCCTCCCTCCCCCATTAATCCTATCTGGGTCTTATGAGTCCTGGAAGCACAGTGGGCTAAGCATTGGACAGCTAACTGAAAAGTCAGCAATGGAAACACCAGCAATACCTCCGGAGAAAAATGTGACTGTTGTAAAGATTTAGAATTGTGGAAACCGTAAGGGGAAGTTCTTCTCTGTCCTAGAGGGTAGAACTGAATTGGAACTTACTTGATGGCCATGAGTTTGGCAGCATCTTTTAAAAAAAGAAAACTAGTGAGTGGCTGCAAATCTTGAGACTTCAAGGGAGAAAGACGGAATGATATCTACAAGCTCTGATAGAGTATAATGCTGACCAGTGTCCTAGTGCCTCAGTGAATGGTGATCAAAAAAGAAAAGCAGCTTTAGATCTTCATTTTAAATTTGACACCCAAACATTTAGCATCCTGGATGTGCCAGAAGAGCAGTTGCAGCTCCACTCAGCCACATCCAAAGCACCACCTCAAGTCAAAACCAGTATAAAACGTGCCTGATGGCAGATGGATAGAGACCCAGGTTCATGCTCCATTAGGCTTAATGCACTCCAGAGCTCACCATTTCCCAGGGTATGTAGTGTTCAGTCAAGGAGGAACCAGAAGCTTAGGGGTTTTTTAACCAGCCAGTTCACTGAAAAAATATTTTGTCAAATGTACGACCTGAGATGAACAAAATGAACACCTTCCAGGTATGGGTGCTTCTTGGTCAAGTTTGAACAGTAAAACTGAGATCCTATAGAAACCACAAGGATACACTAGCTACCAAGCCAATAAAAATCATTTACTGCAGTAACTTATGTCCTGGGAAGACCGACCGTTCTATAATAGTCATATTTCTAGTTGGGGACCAACTAAAAACAGGAATCTCTGATAGACTCCCTGGCTAACAAGACGCATGTTTCTTCTCTCCCTCTGATCCATGAGGAGTTTTATGAGTGGAGCTGTGTCTTTTCTGTTGTCTCTAGTACTTTTTTAGGCTTTTATTCTAGATCCATTCTAGATTATCAAAGTGTTCTGATTACTTCCTATTCACCCTTTTGGTGAAGAGAGATTACAACCCTAATTAGTATGAGGTAGGAGTCCTGGTATGGCGCTGTAGGATAAGCATAGGACTGCAAGGTTGGTTTGAACACAAGGTTGGTGGTTCAAACTCACCAGTCGCTTCTCAAAAACCCTATACTGGGTCGCCATGAGTCAGAAATGACTCAACAGCACTGAACAACAGCAGTCATAAACACACAACACCCAACACTGGACAGCTGAACAGAATAGATTGATAGTTGTTTATTAGCCTCATGTACTCACAGCCTAGAAGAAGAGGATATTGCCTGCCAAGCAGGGCCACACAGGGTCACACTCAGGACCAGAGTGAATCAGAAGAGGCTGAGGGAGATAGGCTTTGCAGTAACAAGAGGGTGAGGCGCCCTTAGTTCCTATGGGAGCATGTGATTAGGAGGCAGACTTTATAATGACAGGAGACTAGGATGCCCCCCAGCTCCTGAAGGAGAATGTGATTGGCTTGTGTGAATTCTTCTGTGGGCTGTCAGGGGAGTGGAACTGCTACAGTTGACACTGGAACTCACTGGGTGGGTGGGAGCCTTTCTGACTGAGGGCCACAGTATCTGACAAAAGCAGAGGAACTCATGGTTAGGACTTTGGGGCTCTGGGAAGCTCAGAGATGTCAAGGCAACATTTTGCATTTATAGTCTGACAGTACATAAGTTTTTGCCTAGTTGTCCACTGACTACATCTGCATGGTAGAAGTACTTCTTGCAGAATCTAAGGAAACAATATGATGTCCTACCTAGTGTAGGAATGAGGATAGAGAAGAGGTAAGATTTTGTGGAACCAGATTAATTCTTCTACTCTGTATGATGCTAAATAAGTCTCAGCAGAGCCTCCACACTAAGTCATAACATAGAATGAATGCCAAGGCTGAGACGCATAAAACCATGAAACAGTTGTTAGTTCCAAAAATGCTAAGAGGACAGTCCAGAGGGACTTTAGAAAGCCTAAAGACCTACAAAAGGTTAGAAGAGAGCAGGAGTCTTGAGTGCCTAGAACTCTTCCCCCTCATTTTCAAAGACCAGCTTGAAAGACTAGTTGTTGTTAAGTGCCACCAAGTTGATTCTGACTCATAGTGACCCTGTATGGGATTTCCAAGGAGTGACTGATGGGTTTGAACTAGTTACCTTGGAGTTAGCAGACTGTGTATATCCTATGGCACCACACCAAGACTCCTGTAGGACTGGTAGAAACTCAACCAACCATCCATTACCACACAGAAAGGCAAGATCCTTCTCAGCTTTTGTGGTCTATAGATCACTTTAGCTTATTAGGCAATGTTCTAGGATCTGGCACTGAAAATATATATGTACATCAAATATTCTTATCTAAAATCTGGGAATGGTGAGTCATTTTTGCCAGATACTTGAAGGACTCTTTCAAAAGAAACATATCTTTCACTCAATCCTACTAATTACTATACATACTGTAGAAAAGATAAATAAATATATCATACTACCGATTAGCTAGAATGAGTTTGAACCTTATTGTATTATAACAGAGACATAACCAGACCTCCTCAGCTTAAGACTATAAACCAATTCACATTTATATTTCTAGATTCTTCAGTTTTATTAGAAATCCTTTTTGTCCACCCAGGTATGTTTTATGACATATTTCTATTTTGATGCTGATTATTTTCGCATTCTTATTGTTTAGTGCCATCAAGCCAGTTCTGACTCAGTGACCCTGTGTAAGGTTTCCAATGAGCAGCTAGTAGGCTTGAACCACCGACCTTGCGGTTCAAACCTACCTTGCTGGTCCAGTGCATTATCCTTCCGTGCCACACCAGGACTCCTTCCTACTCTTAGCAGTTATATTTTAACCTATATTCTAATGTCTATTTGCCATAAATAACCATGCCCTTCATATACACATGCACAATACACAATTACTATTTTACTTCTATCCTAACTGCCAGGGTCACTGTACCCTAGCCTTCTTCCAACTCTTGGGTCTGGCTGAAATAAAAATGGCCATGGACTAAAGATCATACATTTTTTTTTCTTCCATAGCTCTGAAGTCCAAAACAGAGGTTGGAGGCTTAAGAATATGGAATCGTTATAGGATCACTAGGTAGTCTTGTGTCTCTCTTTTGTAACCAGTTTGATATTCAAGACATCAGTTAAATTAGCAACTGAGACTTTTAGATTACAAGTCCCATGAGAGGAAGAGTTAAATTTGTCTTAATCACCAGTGTCCCTTAGAACTAGGACATAAATAACAGTTGCCTCACTGAATAGGCCATTTGCCAAGGATATATAAAATCGCTTTATGCCTGGCCATACCAAAATTGGCACCTCATCCGCGACTGACAAGAATTCCCTTCACTGGTGTATTACCAGTGATATAATAATATCACTCTAAAGTTCAACAACAACAAAAATCAATGAAGCTCCTGAATTTTATTTTACTGGGACTTTGTTGCCAGTTAATTTCTAGGGATGTCATTTGGGTAACTCAGAATGCCAATACCCTGAGATAAGTTGGTTCATTTCTGAAATTTCATGGGAACATTAATATTATTGTTACATTTTCAGTGAGGTGCTTCTAGCAATATAAATACTTGTGCCAAGTCTGAGTTTTGCATGTTTCCCAAGATTTGACTGTAATTATTGACAGTTCTTCATTAAATCATGGAATCATGGACCATTCTTTGTCTCTGATTACCTGTCTCAGTCTCACCGTTTCTTAGGTTAAGCTAGTTCTTGTTTGCTATTCTAATTTTACTGTCAAAAGAAAGCCGTATTTACCTAAAATGTTAAAATTAAAGTCTATGATTTTATAATGTTTAAGAAACATTAGGCAAATCTGCTGCACAGGATCTTTTTAAAGTATTGAAGAGCAAAGATATCACCTTGAGGACTAAGGTGCGCCTGACCCAAGCCATGGTATTTTCAATAACCTCATATGGATGCGAAAGCTGGACAGTGAATAAGGAAGATGGTAGAAGAATTGATGCCTTTGAGTTATGGTTGGAGGAGAATACTAAAAGTGCCATGGACTGCCAAAAGAATCAATAGCTCTGTTTTGGAAGAAGTGCAGCCAGAGTGCTCCTTGGAGGCCAGGATGGCTAAGCTTCGTCTCTCATACTTTGAACATACTGTAAGGAAGGAACAGTCGCTGGAGAAGGATGTCATGCTGGGTAAGATGGAGGGTCAGAGTAAAAGAGGAAGACCTCCAACGAGATGGATCGGCCATGTGGCATCATTGATGGCATCAAGTGTGGCGGCGGTAGTGAGGTTGCCCAGGATCGGACATTGTTTCGTTCTGCTGTGCATGGGGTCGCTATGAGTCGGTTCCAACTTGATGGCGCCTGACAACAACAACAAGAAATGGAAGGACCACCAGGCTACCTAAGGTGTCAATCCTGGCTCTTCATTTATTACCTGTGGTTTTCACAAGTTACTTAAGTCTCTACCCTTGTTTCATCTTCTATAAAATAGGGGAAATAATAGACGTACTTCATAAGGTTGCCATTGTTAGGTGCTGTCGATTTGGTTCCAATTCTTAGCAGCCACTACGCATAACAGAACACAGCACCGCCTGCTCTTGTGTCATTCTCATAATTCTTGTTGTGTTTGAGCCCATTGTTGCAACCACTGTACCAATCTATCTTGTTGAGGGGTTTCTTCTTTTTCACTGACCCTCCCCTTTACCAAGCATGACGTCCTTCAGAGACTGGTTATCCAAAGAATGAGAAATGATGTCTGACCAACACGGTTTTTCAGGAGTGTTCTGGCTGTACTTCTAAGACACAGTTATTTGTTTTTCTGACAGTCCAAGGTATTCTCAGTTTTCGTCACCAACGCCACCATTCAAATGGATCAGTTCTTCTCTAGTTTTCTCTATGCGTTGTCCAACTTTCATATGAATGAATACGAGACCATTGAAAATGCCATGGCTTGTGCCAGGCTCTCTTTATGCTTCAAACTGACATCTTTGCTCTTTAGTGCTTTAAGGAGGTCTTTTGCAGCAGATTTACCTGATGCAGTACACTGTTTGATTTCTTGGCTGCTGATTTCATGATTATTGATTGCAGATCCAAGCACAATGAAATCTTTGACAACTTCAATCTTTTCTCCCTTAATCATGATATTATTTATTGGTCCAGTGTGAGGATTTTTGTTTTCTTTATATTGATATGCAATCCATACTTAAGGCTGTGGTCTTCAATCTTCTTCAGCAACTATTTTAAGTCTTCTTTGCTTCCAGCAAGCAAGATTATATCCTCTGCATATCGCAGGTTGTTAATGAGTCTTCCCACAAACTTGGTGTCACATCTGCATCATACCATCTAGTTTCTCATATTATTTGCTCAGCATACAGATTGAATAAGTATAGTGAAAGAATACTACCCTTACATACACCTTTACTGACTTTAAACCATTTAGTATCACTTGTTCTATTTGAATAACTAACTCTGGTCTATGTAGAGGTTCCTTGTGAGCACAATTAAGTGTTCTGGAAGACTCATTCACTGAAATATTATCCATAGTTTTTTATGATCAACACAGTAGAATTTTTTTGCATAGTCAATAAAGCACAAGTAAGCATCTGTCTGGTAAACTTTGCTTTCAATCAAGATCCATCTGAGGTCATCAATGATATCTCTAGCTCCACTATCTTTTCTGAGATTCTGGATCTCCCTGTCAATGTACTGCTGCAACCATTTTCTAATTATCTTTTGCAAAAATTTACTTGCATGTAACATTAATGACATTAATGATTTCCACATTCCATTGGGACACCTTTCCTTGGAATGAGCATAAATATGCATAGTTTCCAATGAGTTAGATACGTAGCTGTCTTCCAAATTTCTTGATATAAATGAGTGAACACCTCCAGTATTGCCTTAGTTTCTTGGAACATTTCGACAGGCACTCCATCAATTTCTGGCGCCTTGTTTTTCACCCATGCCTTTAGGGCATTTTGGACTGTTTCAGTGCCGTCAGTTCTTGATTCTCTGCCACCTTCTAAAGCCGTGGACTATCAACCAGTTGTTTTTGGTATGGTGACTCTGTTTATTCTTTTGTTGCTTTGGTACAGTGACTCTGGTCCTTTAGTTGCTTCCTGTACCATTCAGTATTTTACCCATAGAATCCTTGAATATTGAAAGTCAAGTCTTGAATTTTTTCTTTAGTCCTTTCAGCTTAAAAAAGTGTGTTCTTCCCTTTTTAGTTTTCTAACTCCAGGTCTTTGCACATTTCATTATAATTCTTTACTTTGTCTTTTTGAGCTGTCCTCTGAAATTTTCTTTTCAACTCTTGCTTCACCATTTCTTCCCGTCGCTTTACCATCTCTGTGTTAAAGGGCAAATTCAGTCTCTTCTAACATCCATTTTGCCTTTTCTTTCTTTCCTATCTTTTAAATGACCTTTTGCTTTCTTCATGTATGATGTTTTTATGTCATCCCACAACTCCTCTGGTCTTTGGTCATTAGCTTCTAATTCATCAAGTCTGTTCTTGAGATGGTCTTTAAATTCAAGTGGAATAAATCGACATCATAGTGTGGCTTTCATGGATTTGTTTTAATTTTTTTCAGCTTCAGCCTGAACTTATTTATGGGAAATTGATGGTCTGTTTCACAGTTGACCTGGTCTTGTTCTGTCGTCTTTTCCCACAGATGTAGTTAATTTGACTCCTTTGTATTCCATCTGAAGTCTACATATTTTGCACATTCCATCTTCCAATTATTATTGCATATTTGTAGCTGTTTCTTCTCATTTTGAGCTTTGCTCCATCCGTGTCATTAAGGTCAACTCTACTTTGAGGTGACAGTTCTTCCCCAGTCATATTTTGAGTGATTTTCAACTGGAGGAATTTATATTCTGACATTCACTGCTATTCATAAGATTTTCAGTGGCTAATTATTCAGAAACCTTCTGCCACTTCTTCTTCCTAGTCTGCCTTATTCTAGAAGCTCTGTTGAAGCCTGTCCACCACGAGTGACCCTGCTGGCATTTGAAACACTGATATGAACTTCCACATCCACAGGAACATATAAGCTACCACAGTATGACAAATTGAGAGATGACATTACCAAACATCTTGAGGGAATGGGTTGGTAGGCCTGGGAGCTCAGGACCATAGTCTTAGGAGACACTATGGTCAGTGGCATAACAGAATCCACAAAGACAATGCTCTACATCCTACTCTGATGAATAGTGATTGAGATCTAGTGTCACTAAAACCTGTCCACTAAGGATGACTCTGCTGGTATTTAAAATACTGGTGACATAGCTTCTAACATTACAGCAACACACAAGCCACCACAGTATGACCAACTGAAAGACAAATGTTCATCGTAAAACTATAATGAGGTTTAAATGAGTTGGTTCATATAAGACTCTTAGAAGACTGACTGGCACGTAGTAAGTGCTCAACAGATGCTAGTATTATCACATTGTCAAAATCATTAAGGACAATGAAGGAACTACTGGTTTTGCTTTAATTTCCCAGCCTTTTTTAAATTCAGCATTTTTTCAACCTACCACTGGTAGCGTAGTGGTTACGAATCGGGCTGCGAACCTTAAGATCAGCGGTTCGAAACTACCAGCCGCTCCGCGGGAGAAAGATGAGGCTTTCTACTCCCGTAAGGATTTACACCCTCGGAAACCCTGTACAGGGTCACTATGGGTCGGAACCGACTCGACGGCACTTAACAACAACAACAACAACAACCAGTCCCACTTGGGATACTGGATTCTCAGACACCTAAATGATGAACTGGCTTTATATGAAAAGTGAAAATACCATTAGTGTCCAGGGATTGGCACTAAAACATGGGTATTATGGGTATGAATTGAGGTACTGAACTCATCCTACATACTATACCCATAGCTAACTCTGTGCAATTACATCTGGATGTCCCATTATGTTGCCTGTCTTCATTAAAATGTATTTAGTTGTAGTTGCTGTAAAGGTTGAGCCCGCAAATGGAATGCATTAGTATCTAGAGATAAGGAGAAGGAACCCATGTGCACTGTTGTTTAAACTTCCGAATGTGTCAGATGCATAAGTTTCTGAAATCTTTAATATAAGACTGTCACTCTGCAGGAATGAGAGTCATTCATGTTGGTTATCTACATTTTAAGAAAATAATGGAGACAGCCTGGAACTGCTCAGAAATAGAACTGTTGAGATGGTCTTGCTGGCTGCAATTTACATGAGTTCTGCCAAATAGCATGCTGTAACCCCAACTGGGAGCAAATGCTGAAAAATAGAATACAGAGACTAGCAGGACTAGACTAGCACAAAGTCATTGATATGAATAATCAGTAGCGAAAAGGATTCCCAAGTTAGACTTGATTGAAACTGGAGGCAACAATCCAGGACAGAAAGGTGGCCAAGCAGTAGATTGAACCCTGCAGCAAGAAGGCCCCAGGCTGTGGCCTTTCTGAATATCATTTGCTTTGGTCAAGGTGATTCATCTTCCTGGAACATAGTTCAAGCTTGCTTATAAGGTTTTAAGAACAAGAACTCACACAGTCAAAACCAGGCAAAATATTCGGGCCCTAGATTAACAAAGTCTCAAACTAAGGTCAAATCTTGGTCCCAATAGGAAACCATAAAACTGATCAGTGAAACTAGACAGAACCAGGTCAAAAAGTGAGAAAAAAAAACAACAGCAGAGATCCGTGGAAGGCTCTCCATTCTACAGATCCCATACAGCTGCTCCTCAGCCAGCTTCCTTAAAGTGTTGTCTGTTTTCATCACAGTAAACTTGGGAACTTTGAAGTTGAACCTATAGGTTGAATTCAGCAGTGATCACAAGTTAGAAGACAGAACCCATTAAGTATCAAGATCATAATGATTCACTACTGTGCTGTAAAATTATGGAGTAGGCAGAATAATATGCTTCCTAAAAATGTCCACACTATTTTCTGGAGTCTGTAAATATGTTAAGTTACATACCAAAGGAGAATCAAGGTTGTAGATGTAATGTTGTTGTTGTTAAGTACCGTGGAGTCGGTTCCGACTCATAGCGACCCTGCACAGGGTTTCCAAGGCTGTAAATCTTTACAGGAGCAGAAAGCCTCATCTTTCTCCCACAGAATGGCTGGTAGTTTCAAATTGCTGACCTTGAGGTTAGCAGCCCAATTCGTAACCACTACGCTACCAGAGCTCCTTTGCAGATGCAATAGAAGTTGCTAATCAGTTGGTTAACATGCAGATATGCAGATGATACTACCTTGCTTGCTGGAAGTAAAGAGGGTTTAAAATACTTACAGTCTTTAATATGGTTTGCACCTCAATGTAAGAAAACAAAAATCCTCACAACTAAACCAATAAATAACAGAATGATAAATGGAGAAAAGATTGAACTTGTTAAAGACTTTATTTTTCTTGGGTTCATAATCAATATTCATGGAAGCAGCAGTCAAGAAATCAAATGGTGTATTGCATTAGGCAAACCTACTGCAAAAGACCTCTTTGAAGTGTTAAAAAGGAAAGATAGCAGTTTGAAGATTAATGTGCACCTGACTCATCCCATGGTATTTTCCATTGCCTCATATGCACGTGAAAGTTGGACAGTGAGTAAGGAAGACCACAGAAGTATTGATGCATTTGAACTATTGTGTTGGAAAACAATATTAAAAGTACCAGAGGCTTCCAGAGAGTAAATCTGTCTTGGAAGAAGTGCAGACAGAATTCTCCTTAGAAGTCAGGATGGCAAGACTTCGTCTCTCATACTTGGAGTGTGTTATCAGGAGGGACCAGTCCTGGGAGAAGGACATCATGCTTGCTTGGTAAAATGGAGGACCAGTTAGAAGAGAACAAGGGGACACTGAATGGTTTATAATCAGGAAAGGTGTGTGTCAGAATTGTATCCTTTCACTATACTTAATCAATCTGTATGCTGAACAAATTATATAAGAAGCTGGATTACATGAAGAGGACTATATGGCATCAGAATTGGAGGCAGGGTCATTAACAGCCTGAAATATACAGTTGATACAACCTTGCTTGCTGGAAGTGAAGAGGACTTGAAGCACTTAGACTGATGAAGATCAAAGACTATAGCCTTCAGTATGGATTACATCTCAATATAAAGAAAACAAAAATCCTGACAACTGACCCAATAAGCAACATCATGACAAACAAAGAAAAATTTGAAATTGTCAAAGATTTTACTTGAATCCATAGTCAATGCCCATGAAATCAGCAGTCAAGAAATCAAACTGCTGCGAGTGACCTCTTTAAAGTGTTAAAGATAAAGATGCCATTTTTGAGGACTTAAGTGCACCTGACCCAAACCATGTGTTTTCAGCCACCTCATATGCATATGAAACCTGAACAAGACCAAAAAACTGATGCTTTTGAATTATGGTGTTGGTGAAGAATAATGAATATACCATGGACTGCCATCTTGGATAAAGTACAGCCAGAATGCCCCTCAGAAGCAAGAATGGAGAGATTCCATCTAGCATACTTTGAACATCAGCAGCGACCAGTATCTGGAGAAGGACATCATGCTTGTTAACATAGAGGTTCGGTGAAAAAGAGGAAGATCCTCAACAAGATGGGTAGACACAGTGACTGCAACAAAGGTCTCAAACAGAGCAGTGATGATGTTGAAGGACCAGGCAATGTTTTCTTCTGTTGTACGTAGTGTTGCTGTGGTTTGGAACCAACTCGATGACACCTAACAACATATTTTTTTAAAAAGAAGAATTAATATCCCCTATTCTCGTATCACAAAAGCTTGTGGTGAGTGTTGATGTGATGAGATTTTATTGAAGAAATTCAGTGAAGCATGTATAAACAGCAGGAGTAACTGTGACTCTCCTAAAAGAGTCAAATTCCTCATCATCTAATTAGTGATGTGCAAGAATGCTGTCCCGGTGTGGTGCTGTAGCGTAAGCACTGGACTGCTAACCACAAGGTCATTTCAAACCCACCATCTGATCCTTGGAAACCTATACAGGGTCACTATGAGTCTTTAGTCTATGGCACTTTACAACAACAACATGAATGGATGAATGAAATTCCCACTGTCTCTAAGGAGCTCTGGTAGCGTAGTGGTTATAAATCGGGCTGTGAACCACAAGGTCGGCAGCTCGAAACCAGCTGTTCCAGGGGAGAAAGATGAGGCTTATCTTCTCCCGTAAAAATTTACAGACTTGAAATCCCTGTACAGAGTCGCAATCAGGTAGCTGATGTTCTGGATTCAGATAATAGTAAAGAAATAAAGAAGAACAAAGGCATATTTTGGTGAAACATATGGAACAAGTATACCACCCTACCACTTTATTAAATGTTTCTGAGTATGTGTATCATAACTCATAGGACCATCATCCCAAAACTTAAAATGCTTTAAGTCATCACAGTCCTTCAAGTTCATCAGCATACCTTAGGCTCTGTTATAAGGGTGGAAAGGAATCACAATCAATTTTTAAAATGTCAACAAGGAAGCTGAGGCCATGGTCAAAGGGTGGAATGCAGAGCTCTGAAGGAAGAAAGATCATCAAATGTAGAGAGCAAAATCCCAAACTCCCTCCCTGCTCAGCTTCCAAAAAGTCCCCTCAGCTATGCCTGGTGCCTCCCTAGCACCAGTGCTCAAAGCCACCTCTGGTATTTCGTGGCACGTTAAGACTAGGGCAACTTTCATTTTAGTCAAGGGAAGACATTATTCTAGACAGGCACTGTTCTTCAGATGTCATACTGGCCCAGGTTTTATCTATACGTTTTAGATTGTTACTTAGAATCTGAAGCTAAAAGATGTGAGAAAAATCTTTTGACAGAACATTTAACACACTGACTTCTTTCACCCTCTCCTAACCTGGCTTTTGTCCTCACTTTTTTGGTACCTACTGCTTTTTCCATTTTCATTTTTCGAGAGATAGTTTCTTGTTCTAAAACAACGTCCATAGACAGATTATAGACTAACATCTTAAACAATTTATTTTCTACAATCGAAATAAGTTGCTTTGAAGGAACAGTAAAGAGAATAGAAGAAAGAAACAAAGAAAAGCATTTTAAGGAAATCTGATGAGGAAAGGAAGCAAGAAATAAAGAAAACGTAACTCAAACAATTTACCATATTTGTCTTTTTCTTTAGCAGTTCTTTGTTTTAGATGCAACAAAACAGTCCCTTAGTTTACAGTTCATATACACCTTGATCTTAAGCTTGCACCAGATCAATGAATTTGGAGGAAGCAATGGAATAAGAGGAGAATAGACTGAAGGAACAGTCAGCCAAAAATTTTATTACCCAGAACCCCACGGTGCTGTTTTGTCCTTCTCAATGTGGTGTAAAAGAATTCAGTGCCTAATCTAGATGATACCTGTCCTGGATGATATTACAAATCCTCCCTGTAAGAGATTGGCATTCCCTCCATAGCTCAGATGACTCAATTGTATGTTCCTAAATTGTCTAAGGATTCCTGGTGTAGCACTGTAGGATAAGCACTGGACTGCTAACCATAAGGTTGGCAGTTCAAACCCACCAGCTGTTTCTCAGAAACCCTATACAGGGTCCCTATGAGTCAGAATTGACTCAACAGCACTTAATAAAAGCAGCAGCAATAAAAAATTGTGTACGGACCAGGTCTGGGGACAGCTAATGTTGGAAGAAGAGTACCTTGGATGTTTTGTTTTATTTTCAAAGTGTCCTTAAAAGCGGTGTGTGGAGATTCATCCATTAGTCATGAGCTTAGCGCCACACATTTTTCAGTATGCAATACTTACTTTCTACGTGTTTTCTGTTTTTTTTGTTTTTTGTTTTTAACTTCTTATTGTAAATTGAGAGAAGGTTTACAGAGCAGATCATCAGTTTTGCATTCAACACATCATACACTTCATTTCATTTCAATGATTACAACACATGTTTTCTTTGAGCAATTAGTTTTTACCATTTGAACATTTTAAAATATTACTTTAAGAGAATTTTATGTAAGTGAACAAGCTGTGTAAAAGAAAAACTTACCAACAGAAAGCTGTACTGGCACCAAATCTGTCATAGGGAACTGTCTAGAAATGGGTACTCCAGGGACCTTGGAGGCATCAAAGAATTCATCTTTGCTGGGAAGGAATGGAATTGTTCCAAGGCCACCCCTTGTGATGAGAAACGAAATGCTAGCAGCCAGAGTGGCAGGCCATCCCTGACCTTGTCTAACTCCAATCCCCAGTGCTTTTCCCTGAGTGTCTTATGAGTCAGAGTGGGAAGGGAGTGACCACCCTCTCTCTGCTTGCTGTGAAGGAAGGCAGTTAGTCAGCTCATGAATTATTTTTACAAGCATGATTGTTTCCATTGCATGTGTGTGTAGCATCAAACTACCACAAATGTATTACAAAAAAATGAAATAGAAGTGAATAGTAGGTAAGACCAGTAAAGCAGTTTCCATACAGTCAACTCCAACACCTGGTAGCCCCATGCGTATCCGTAAGTTTTTCAATGAATGATTTTTCAACTGTAGATGACCAGGACTTTCTTCCAAAGCACCTCTGGGTAGACTTGAACTGCCACACTTTTTAGTTAGCAGTCAAGTGCGCTAATCTTTTCACCACTCAGGGACTCCAAATAGTTGGCAAGCACTGTGGTCTTGGGCTTCATGATTACAAGCGAAGTAATCATGACACAAAAAGGTCCTCTAACATCGCATGGAAAACTGCTGGAAAAGTAATGATTAGTCTGCATTGCCTTGCATTGGGTGTTACCCTGACTAAAGCAGGTTTAGCTAAAAGAATGTTGATAGATACACTACACAGGACCGGATCCTGTTTATATATCCATGGAAGACAATCGTTTCTTCCCTTCAGATCTTATTTCTAGAGGGCAGTATGGATGTTAGCACATGAAAATATTGCCTCGGTCCAGGTCTTTCCTAAAAATTTCATACATGCTTCTGACCTTTGAGCACATTCAGTTTTGTGTTGATTGAAGTGTTTGTTAAAACAATGTGTTTATTAAAGTACAAAGATCTTAGTTAAAAGATATAAAGCTTCACAAAAGCCTAAATAGAACCTGACTCACACCTTTATTTTTTAATCTGAAGCAGAAATTATTCTACACCTAAATAACTATATA
>NW_006408528.1:36557104-36558619 GCF_000296735.1 Chrysochloris asiatica
GATACATTAAACACTAAAGACCGAAGACCAGAAGAATTGTGGGATGACATCAAGAACATCATACATGAAGAAAGCAAAAAGTCATTAAGAAGAAAAAAGAGATAGAAAAGGTCTAAATGGATATCAGAAGAGACACTGAAACTTGCTATATAAAGGTAACTATACAAAGCCATTTGAACTGCAAGGTTGGTGGTTCAAGCTCAACAGCTGCTCCTCAGAAACCCTATACAGGGTCGCTATGGGCCGGAACCAACTCAACAGCACTTCACAACAACAACAACAAATACATATATTTGGGAGTCCTGGTGTGGCGCTCTGTAGGATAAGCACTAGATCACAAGGTTGGTTTGAACCACAAGATCGGTATTTCAAACTGACCATTGGCTCCTTGGAAACCCTATACAGTTTGGATTTTTGGTGTGACAGTGGTAAGATCAGCACTGGACTTTGAACCATGAAGTTGTCAGTTCAAACCCACCAGCTGCTCCTGGAAACCCTATATAAAGTCTCTATGAATCGAAAGTAACTCAATGGCACTTTAACAACAGCATGCATATATTTATACACTGAGATCTCATTTAGTCCTATTTTACATGTTTAGAATTTATAATTACATCTAAACCATTTACTTGGCACTACATATAAGGTGAAATTCTGATAAAGTGAAATAGTAGTATAATCAAAGGAAATATTTAAACATATTAAAGGTACTGGTGTTTTGTAGTTTGCTTTGTGTAGGTCTTTTGTTTCTCAGGTTAAATTTATTCCTAAGTATTTAATCTTTTGGGTGGTTATTGTAAATAGTATTGTTTTCCTAATTTTCTTTTTAGAGCTGTCTTTATTAGTGTATTAGTGTATTACTGATTTTTTTATACTGATCTTGTACCCTGACACTTCACTGAATCATTCCATGAGTTCCAGTAATTTTATTGTTGAGTATTTGGGGTTTTCAATCTACAGGATCATCTAATCTGCAAAGAGAGAGATTTACTTCTTTTTTGCCAATTTGGATGCCTTTAATTTCCCTTTTTTGCCTTATTGCTCTGGCTAAGACTTCCAACACAATATTGAATAGGAGTGGTGATAAAAAGGCATCCTTATCCTTGTCTGGTTCCTGTTCACAAAGGCAATGCTTTCTATTGAGGGTACTATTAGCTGTAGGATTTGTATGTTGTTGTTGTTAAGTGCCGTGAGGTTGATTTTGATTCATAGCAACCCTGTATAGGGTTTATGAGGAACAGCCAGTGGGTTTGAACTGCTAACTATGAGGCTAGCATTCAGCGCTTATCCTACAGCACCACACCAGATGCTTACTTATGTTGGGAAATTTCCTTTCAATTCCTACTTTGTTAAGTTTTTTTAAAATCAGGAATGGATATTGGGTACTGTTAAATGCCTTTTTTGCATCAATCAATGTAATCATGTGGTTCTTTTTCTTTGTTTTATTATATTGTTTTTCCCCTATTGAACCATCGTTCCATCCTGGGACTGAAGCCCACTTGGTCATGATGTTTT
>NW_006408528.1:36562657-36563982 GCF_000296735.1 Chrysochloris asiatica
GTTTTCCTGAGTGTATGATTCTTAGTTTCCAGAATTCCAGAACAGGAAGAAACACAGGAAAGTACAGGAAAGATAGTTGAAGAGCTATTGGAAGAAAATTTCCATAACATCATGAAAGGTGAAATGATAAAAATTCAGGAAGGTGACCGTTCTACTGGGTATATGATTTGGTTGGTAATTTATTTCTCTCAGAGTTTTGTATATGTCTCCCCATTGCCTTCTTGTTTGCATGGTTTCTGCTGAGAAATTAGAGGTTAATCTTACTGGTTTTCCTTAGTAGGGAACTTTTGTTTTTGCAGAGCTGCTTTCAGGATTCTTTCCTTGTCTTTGGTTTTGGAGAGTTTCATTATGATATACCTTGGCAATTTTCTTTGGGGTCAATCCTGTTTGGGATTTATTCAGCTTCCTGAATTGTTAACACCTCATTTTTCATGCTGTAAGGGAAATGTTCTTCCAACAGCTCTTCAACTATCTTTTTTGTACTTTTCTATGTCTCTTCCTGTTCTGGAATTCTGATCTGTAAGTTATTCCTTTTCATGTTGTCCCACATAAGTCTTAGACATTTTTCAGACTTTTTTCATTGTTTTTTCTGTTTATTCTTTTAGCTTACGAGTGTTGAGAGATTTATCTTCAAGCTCATTAATTCAGACTTCCATTGATTTAAATCTACTCCTTTGCTCTTTCAATGTATTCTAAATTTCTGAAATCTTAGAATTAATCTTCTGGGTTTCTGTTTATAGGTTTTCTATTGTACCCAATCCTTTATCTGTTTTGTGAGATTGTTCCAGTAGTGCTTTCCTGAATTCTTCCTTGTTTTTCTCTATCTTTCTATCAATCCTTTGGATGTACCTAAATATCATTGTCTTGAATTCTTTTTCAGGTACTTCCAATGCCTTTTTTTCCTCAAAAATGTTTTCTAGCTCTGCCTCTTATTTACTTGTTTGAGCCACTGTCTTGTTTCTTCATATGAACAGAAATTGTCTGCTGCTTTTTAAACATTGTGATATTGTATTTGCATTATGTTATGATTATATGTTGATATATTCTTACTCACTTACCAACTGCCTATTGGTGGGATCAGTAGATGAGCGTCTGCACCATTCTCTGTTCGCTGTTTGTGCAGTTCATTTTAGGATTAATTTAACTGATATTGGTTGCTGTTGATCCAGCATATAGATGCTGGTAATGGCTCTTTCCCAATGGCTGGGACTGTAGTATGAGTATACCAGAACACTTAATTGTACTCATGAAGAATCTGTACCTGGACCAAGAAGCAGTTGTTCAAACAGAACATGGGAACACTGAATGTTTTAAAATTTAAGAAA
>NW_006408528.1:36564857-36590981 GCF_000296735.1 Chrysochloris asiatica
GGTTGCTATGAGTTGGTGCTGACTCAGTGGCACCTAACAACAACAACAATGGCTCTTTCCCAATGGCTGGGACTGTAGAGGGTACAGTTACGGCTATGCAGTATGGCTACAGTTGCTATCTCCTGTCAGATGAGGCAAAAAGATAAAACACGTGCACAAGAGAAACGAAAAACAAACACAAACCAGCCAAAAAACAGCAGGAAAACGAAAATAGTAAAGAAAAAAGCAGACAACCGTTAACAAAAGAATATAAAAACCAAAGAAAGAAAAGAGGGAAAGGAAAAAGAACAATAAACGAGAGAAAATAAAAACAAAGAAAAATATTTAACCACAATTAGGGAAAGTAATGAATAAAAGGGAAGGAGACCAGAGAGTAGTAACAACAACAACAACAAAATTTAAATATATAAGTATTAAAAAAAAAGAAGAAGATAGAAACAAACAGCAGCGGTTTGGGAAAAAAAAGCAAGAAAAATGAAAGGGGAGATAGAAGGGATAGAAGGCAAGACAAAGACAAAGAAGAAAGAACAAAGACACAAAAACTATGAAAGGAAAACAAAACAACAACAAAAGAACAGGACAGGTACCACACCCAGAGTGGAGAGAATGCTGGGGTCTCCTGCCAGCCATGAAGTTCACATTATGAGTGGATAAGGGATGAGATGGTAGCACTTAACCATAGATGGAATTCCTTTAGGGCTAGGTATTGTCTGTTCTGGCCACTCAATCCAGAAGTAGTTTACGCAGACCGCAAAGCAGTTGGCGTATCAGGGTATTTCCATCCCAGTGGGGAGGCAAGGGTGAGAGGTCCCTCTTGTTCAGGGCTGCCCAGAACCAGCTCTGCAGTTCTGGAATAGGCCACACCTCATTCCAGGTGCTGAGGTTGGTGCTGCTAGCTCCCCATACATTTTTATGTGACTTCAACAGCCTGGAGGGCAGGAGCTTTTCTAGGTGAGTATGTGGTTGGGGGCCAGCCACATCTCTAATCATCAGAGTATGTGGGGTACAAGTAGAAAAGAAAAAAAATTTCACCCCTTTCTATACTACTTACCCTCTTGCCTTCAAAGTCACCCATGAAAGCTCAAGATGACCATATTGCAGCTGGCCCAGCTGCCACCATAGACAAACAGTTTCTTTTCTGTGTGTGTGTAGTTAATTTGCTTCTCCTAGCCAAGGAGCTCTGGTAGCATAGTGGTTATGAATCGGGCTGCAAGCCACAAGGTCAGCAGTTCGAAACTACCAGCGGTTCCACGGCAGAAAGATGAGGCGGTCTGCTCCCGTAAAGATTTACCGCTTCGGAAACCCTGTGTAGGGTCGCTATGAGTCAGAACCGACTCCACAGCACATAACAACAACAACAGTGAGGGCTAGTGAGGAGCTCTGGTCGCATAATGGTTACGAATCAGGCTGCTAACCTCATGGTCAGCTGTTCGAAACCTCATGGTCAGCTGTTCCACAGGAGAAAGATGAGGCTTTCTGTTCCCATAAAGATTTACAGCCTCAAAAACCCTGTACAGTGTCACTATGAGTCAGAACTGACTCCACGGTACATAACAACAACAAGTGGTACATAACAACAACAAGTGAGGGCTAAAGGAGCTCTGGGAGTGTAGTAGTTACAAGTCAGGCTGCTAACCTCAAGGTCAGCAATTTGAAACTACCAGTCGTTCCTCAGGAGAAAAATGAGGCTTTATGCTCCCATAAAGATTTACAGATTCTATGCAGGGTCACTATGAGTCAGAACCGACTCCACAGCACACCACCACCACCGCCACCCTTGAGGACTAGCCCAGGGCTGGCCAGGGCTGACTCTGCAGATCTGGAGCAGGGCCTACCTCTTTTAATGGGGCCCACAACTACAGCAAGGAGAGCAGGATCTTCCTGGGGGTGTTTGCAGTTGGGAGCCTGCCTTATCTCTGATCACCAGGGCAGTGTGGGGAACAAGAAAAAAAATTACACCTTTGTCTCTGCATGCCACAGATATGTTTATACAATGCCGATAAGTTTTCTTATCTTTGAAGTTGCTCACAAAAACCAAAAATGACTGCACCCATGTGGTCACGGCTCATATCATCAATATCTATTTAACCATGTCTGCTCAGCTCTGTCTCCTAGTAAGCATTCAATCCACTTCCCTACCCCTTCATCTGAAGCTCAGAGTTCCAGAACTGTCATCCGCATCTGTTTCATTCGTTTATCCGTACCTTTGTAGTAGAGGGTGCACACAGCCTTTCTGCCTAGTCCACCATCTTGCTGCCCACGCCCAGAAATCAACTTGGTAGTTAAGTTCTAAACTCTGAATTTTATTATAGTATACTGTTAACCCTCAAATTTTGGGCAGCTTTGCAAATTTTATTGTGCAATTTAAAAGGAGCCTGAGTGGTACAGAGTTTATCATGCAGCTGCTAACAGAAAGGTCAACAATTTGAACCCACCCAGTGGGTTTTCAGGAGACAGACCTGGTGATCTACTTCCATAGAGGTGACAGCCAAGAAAACCCTAGTGGGCATTTCTGTCTCATGGGTCACTATGAGTCAGAATTTACTTGACAGCACCCAACAATAACAACATTTTACTCGTGTAGTATCAGAGTCTACAAAAGATGTCTCCCTGACCATTTAACTCATAAACCCAAGTGCAGATTCCTGATTACCCCCCGACAGCTAATGTGGGCTAATTCAGCACAATATGCTAAATGTTCAGATCCCTTTATCCAGGACTAATAAGCATCCCTGCAGAGCCCTGGTGTGGTGTTGTAGGATAAGCACTAGACTGTGAACCAAAAGATTGGTGGTTCAAACCTACCAGCTGCTCCTCAAAAACCCTGTGAGCCTGAACCAAATAGACAGCACTTAACAACCACAAGCATCTTGGAAGAGTCAAAGTGTTTCTCATCATCACACACAACTTTCTAACTCCTCTTTTGAGAGCTTTCTCTTCTCCCTTCAAATTATGACCCTGACTTAAATCACATAAATTATTCTGGGTTTACAACCGAAATTTACCTGGAGACAATTTGTGGTTTTGCCACCAAACTCTAAACCATAGTAATTCATGTCCCAGGTTGTGTAGAGAGTGACTTTCCCAGCAGTCATAAATACATATCACAGCTTAAGTTTGCTGGCCATGTGCTGCTAAAGAAGCTATAGGGTGATTTGCGTATCTCTTTTCCCAGGTGTTTAGAGTGGCAATCCTTGTGTGAAAAGTTCCCCCTCTCTAGCTTGGCAGCCTCTTCTGGCATCAATTCCTTCAATTACTGTATGCTTGAATAATTGATAGAGTTAAGTGAATGCAGGGTCCTTTTTTTCACCAAGTTCCCCTTGAGTGCGTCAGCAACCTGAGGCAATTTATCATGCTTTTTGTGCAACAGTGCATAGAGTTTTTAAAGAATGAATTTAGATTCTCCCTTCCTGTTCAAAAAATAAGTCATTCACAATGTTAAAAGCCCTGATTAGGATAGTTGGACCAGCAACATCAGCAGGACCAAGTAACCCCAGTCATAGACCCCCTATTGGTTTTTTCATCGTGTTTCATTTTCCTTTGGAGAAAGACCCAATTACAAGCGTTTGTGGGTTTTTCCAAGGATATTTCCTTCACAGAGGTTACATTCAGCTCCTTGGCAAGAAAAATGCCAGAGCAATTAGTGGCACTGGGGAAGCACTAGCCATTTGTGTACTATTTCAGAAGAACCCATTGTGAGCATCAATAGCCTCCACACAGAGCTTTATTTCAAAATGTGAAAGCTTCTTAGCCATTTGGAACATGCTTGAAATTGAAATCAACAGTCATACCCTCACAAGGACACCTGTGTTACATATTCTAGATGAGACTGTCATGGTGACATAGGATAAGGATGTGAGTTTCTTTTCATCATTCTTTTCCACTCACCTTCAGCCTGTGAGTTCTTATTTCTTTTTATCATTCAAGAATGTTCTCTGGTATACTTCCAGAAAACCTGGTGTCTAAATGAAGGAATATATAGCTACGAGGTGACATTCTAATAAGAAACTTATTTTCGTTTAATAGACCAATAGGAACTAATTCTCCACTAACCTTCATGGTCAAGAAATGGCATTTTCAAATTAATCAAATGTTCTGGTACCTTGTACATGCTAATGTTTACTGTAGATGATGAAGCTGCATCTTACAGGATGATCAATTTGTAAAGAATTAGGAATAATTAGTTATAAAGACAAGAGGAGTATTATTCTATCTTTCTTTGACTAAGACATTTGCCTAGGATGTTACAGGTACTTCTTAGTTAGGATTAGAAACAGCTGTTAGTTTTCAGTGGCTCTACAAATAATACAGGTTAATAAGATTTTGGTTAATAAAGTGCCGAGAAACAATTTATTATTACAGCACTCAAGCACTAGTGCAAAATGTAATCATCATGCCTTTCCAAAGAAGCCAACAGAGCTAAAATTATTTTAATGACTTAAATTAATCTTATATTAAGTACACTTTAACTTTGTGGGACCTGCCTTTCAAGAACAAAATAAAATCCCTAAGTAGAAGCTTGGATAGGAGTATGAAATGTATATTTTGGTAATATTATTGTCAAAAATTAAAATTTTTTGTTCTTCAATGGCCTTCTAGAAGAACAGTTTTCAAAAGGATAGCATTTGATTTGATTTTTTTTTTTAATGGAGTTTAAACACAGCTTTCCTTTACAAAGTTTCGTTTTTAAACGCAATTGAGTTTCTATTTTTTATTTTAATTCTACTTTACAACCACTCTGGTAAATTAGTCCTGGTGTGATGCTGTAGGATGAGAACTGGACTGCTAAATGCAAGGTCATCATTTCACTTGGAAACTCCATACAGGGCAGCTATGAGTCAGACCAACTCAACAGCACTTAACAACAACTGGCAAATTAGAAGGCATCTGATCTTTCACATTCAGAGAAAGCAGACAAGAAAGGGGTGGAGAATCTGGTACCGGGTCTTGTGGTCTGAAGGGAGCTAAACATTTCCCCAAGAAACCAAAACGCTGCTCCTATTACAACCAGTTGCCATCAAGCTGACCCCATTCATAGTGACCCCATGTGTGTCAGAGTAGAATTATGCTCCATAGAGTTTTCAATGGCTTATATTTTGGAAGTTGGCCATTAGGTCTTTCTTCCGAGACACCTCTGGATGAACTTGGAACTTCCAACCTTTCAGTTACCTATCAAGCACATATTTCTCAAAACAGAAAACTCTCTTAAATTATTGAAAATAAGAACTATTTTGACATTTGTTTTTTTAACTTTCAGCAAAATAATGCATGAAGTGAAGTTATAAAGACATGAGTTGTATGTAATCTCATCTGTCTTTCCAATTTCTTCACATAAAATTAAAGAAGTAGTATAGTTTGAGAGTCCTGGTGTGGCACTGTGGGTTAATATGCTGTACCACAAGGTCAGTTTGAACCACAAGGTCAGTGGTTCAAACCTACCAGCTGCTCCTTGGAAACCTTATATAGAGTCGCTATGGGTTGGAACCAATTTGACGGCACTTAACAACAACGACATACTTTGAGAGGAGTCCTGGTATGGCACTGTAAGATAAGCACAGAACTGCAAGATCAGTTTGAACCACAAGTTCAACCATTCAAACTCACCAGTTGCTCCTTGGAAACTTTATACTGGGTCACTATGAGTTGAACCCAACTCCACAGCACTTAATAACAACATACTTTGAGAAAAATGGGTTGCAACTCATATTCTTGTGGTTTTATCTTCAGAGTACTAATTTTGCCTCTGCTCTTTTTATCCCAACTTCTAAAGCAAGAGTTTCCAGAAATGGAACCCTTTAAGAAAGTCTATCCTCAAGACAAAATGTGTTTGATAAGAGATGTCATTGTAGATGGCACTATTCCACAAACATCCTGCTCCAGTTGCATACGTCCCCATTGTTATTATTCACTTGATAGGCCTGTCTGCTGTTCAGCTGAAAGTGGAGTCATGGAGAAGAGTTCAATCCCAGCTTGAAGGATGACTAAAGTCCACAATCGCAAGGGTTCCTCCAGTCTCTACCAGACCAATAAGGCTGGTGTGTTTTTCTTCATGGTTTTGAATTTTTCCTACATTTTTCTCCCACTATATCCAGGACTTTCTATTGTGATCCCTTTCAGATCAGTCAGCAGTAGTAGCCAAGCACCATCTCGTTTTTCTGGTCTCAGAGTAAAGGAAGCTAAGGTTCACATGGTCTGTTAGTTCTTTGGGCTAATTTTTTCCATGACTCTTTGATTTACTTCACTCTTCTTGCTTAGACAAGGAAAGGCCAATAGTTGTACTTCAGATAATCATTCTTGGGCTTTTAAAACTCCAGTTGCTTCTCATTAAAGTATGATGCACAACATTTTCTTTGTGAACTATGTTATGCCAATTGATACCCTCTAAGACAATGATCCTGAGCCCCCAAGCCCAATGTATGTCTGTTTTCTTATGTCTGTGGGTTAATGCACCAGACTGCTAAAGTCATTTGAACTGCAACGTCGGCTGTTCAAGCTCACCAGCTGCTCCTCAGAAACCCTATACAGGGTTGCTATGGGTCGGGATTAACTTGACAGCACTTCACAACAACAAGAAGACAACGATCCTGAGCCCCCAATGGCTGTATCCCTAGCACCAAGAACAGGACCTGATATTCCATGGGAGCTGCTCAATCTAAATAGTTGTTGAATGAGTGAATGAACCCACAGTTCAGAGACCTTTATAAGGCCTGAAAATAGAACTACTTATCTCTAAATAGTCCACTTGAATATAATGAAAATGATAGCAATAACCGTATATTTTCTTTCATTTCCAGAGTACTTACTTACAGAAAAACATACTTACAGAAAAAGTTTTCATAGATTTCTAATAGTGATATTTGGGGAATAGAATGTAGATAATCCTTGAATTAATCTCTTAATTTTAATTACAAACTCTATGTGCCACAGTGTGTTATACTGTTTTTCAGACCTTTAAAAAATGGAACAGAAAACAGAATATCAGAGCATGTTACATACAAGAAGGGCTAATTAGAGTTTAAAGAAACTTTTCTAATGGTATACATGTGCAGCCACAATGTAAAATGATTTTTACTATAAGTAAAGTGAAAACATACTCTGATATTTTCTATGTTATCCAAATCCCTTATCTTGGCTTCCACCATAGTTCTTCAAAGGGTGGCAATGGATTGTCATTTTGTAGTATTATGATTCCTTACAGCCTATTTGCAATAGAAGTATCCCCAGAAATGCACACTGAAATTTGACTTTTTAAATATTTTCTTATAGATTGCCATATTCAGCCTCTCTCATAAGGCTTTAGCTCACCAAAATGTGAATTTCTAGAGTTTGTTCTCTGCAGAGTGCTGGGTAACTATTAAATTAGCCTGGAAAAAAAAAAAAGAAAGAAAAAAGGCAAACAGGGTAGTACAGTGGCAAGATTTGCTGCCGTTTAAATCAACAATTCAAAACAATGATTTGATGAACAATCACAAAAATCTGCTAAAATTAAATTTATCTAGTAACTTTTTTTTTTTTTTCCCCCTCCTCTCTAAGCCGCCTGCCTTGTGCTTGGCTGTATGATTTTCCCCGATGGCTGGGATTCGGATGAAGTAAAACGGATGTGTGGAGAAAAGACGGACAAGTACACTCTTGGGGCTTGTTCAGTCCGCTGGGCGTACATTCTGGCAATCATCGGAATCTTGGATGCTCTGATCCTCTCATTTCTAGCATTTGTGCTTGGTAACCGACAAGACAGCTTGATGGCCGAGGAATTGAAGGCAGAAAACAAAGGTAAGATTGCTTTAGGGAACTCTTACCTGGATGCCCAAGTACAAAACATAATGGCACTCTCTGTATGTCCCCAGCAAGTGTTAGCACTTCCCCCGTGCTTTGGGTTTGCTTTCCTCAATTCAAGACGTTCAAACAGTCAGAATACAGTATTTTTATGTTTGATCTTTCTGAGGCTCCCTGAGTCCATTATGATTGTTTCATTTTGTGTTTCCAGTTTCTTCTCTGATTTCAGTTTGCTCTCAAGAGTTAATGGCAAAATAGCACTTTGAAAAAAAATAGAAGAATTAATGACCATGATACAACAATTTTTTATCTCTTTGGTTGGATGGAGAGTGCTTTCTTTCCATGTATTCATCTTTCTTTCAGGTTAAAATAAATGCCTAGGAAACCTCATAGAATCATCTATAAATGCCATTATTAAACTGTTCAGTCATATTATCCTGTCAGAGAAGTAGTGATACTGGCCCCAGATCGTCTGGTTAGAGATTTCTCTAGTTACTTAATTCACTGACTTTTATGTTTATGATGCTTATAAGCTATGAACTATAGAGGTGGAACTGAGAAGCCCAGGAGAGCAACCGTTGTGCATGAGGCCTTTATCTTCCTAATGTATAGACAGAGAGAAGTACACATTTAATTGGTCCTATTAAAAATATCCTAAGCATAAAAAGAACTTCTTCACAGTAGAGAATGGTGCTCAAAGACAAAAACAGCTCCTATCAGAGTTGTCCTTTCTAGATGATTAGAATGATATGAAGATAGTAATCAAACCTTAGTTTATAAAGCCTGTTACAAATTTAAAGCTCTCATTAATTTGCATAGATAATCTTAGTACTCTGGCATGTTGTCTTTGTGCCTTGTTGAATGTACACAGGGTTCCACTCAGTTAACTGCACTTTGCAATTAATGGTAAGGATAGCACGATATTAGAAAAATTGGTCATTTCCAAAAGAATTAAATAAAGAAGATAGTCCTATGTTCTGGGACCACCAACCAATTCATTGAACACCCAATTGGCTTGTTTCCCATGATCACCATCTACGAACCAGTGAATGCTTATTTACTATACAAAGTTGCATTGAGAACCAGAACTTTCCAAGTAGCTTTTGACCACAAATAAGGTGAAGAAAATTCAGGAGAGAAAAAAGTGAAATCAGTAAGACTTTTACTTGGGCAGTTCTAACACATACCTATATACAAGTGACAACAATTTTCTAAATTCATGTTTCAGAAAAGTACAGCCAAGATTGTACAATAATGCTCACCGATTTTCAAAATGGGTCTTTTCTCCTGATTGATTTAGTGAGTTAAATGTTGATGTCTGATCTGTTCTGTCAAGGTATTTATTAAAGAAAGTATCATTTTCCAGTGATTTATGGGAAACTCCTTGGTAACAGGTTTTGTGAGAAAGAAGGTTGAAAGAGTACAATGTATAAAGTTTACAGATAATCTGTGTACATCATCTTCTCCATTTGCAAATAGCCATAGTTTTTTTTTTTTTTTTCATCTTCTGAAAAATTAAAATCAGTAACAGCGCATCAGCATAAAATCAAATAGATCCAATAAGTGGCAGAGCATCAAGTCATATTGATGAAGCACTTCAGCTCTTCGGTGCTTTTATTTCATCATTGAAATTCCTTAATCTGTGACTCGGAGGAAGTGCCAGCAGCTCTACTCTAGAGCCATTGCAGATACTCATGCAATAGGGCCTCTCAAATCAGGCCAAAATGTCTAGGTCTTGGGTACAATTTCATTAAACTTGTATGTTTCTGAGAAATGGTACAAGATTTACAGTTGTTGCACAAAGTAGCTTTTATTGTTTGGCATTATTTAAACATTTGTTCAACACTGAAACTTGCAAAGTTGTTTTATTTGAGGGAAGACCAATCAGTGAGCAGGTATGTTTGTGCATGAATACATTTTCATCTAACAGTAATTTAGTGGCTTTAAAATACATGTAATAACCAAAATATCACATTCCATGTTACCTAAGAAAAGAGAGATCTGCTTTAATGGAAAGATAAAAATAGTTTATAATAATGAAATCAACTGATCATATATGAATGGTGTTTTTACAACTCACATGGATAAGCTTGTATAACTTGTCACTTATTAAAACATTCATTTCACTGTAATTTTTTCCCTGATAAAAGTACCAAGATGTCCTTTGATAGCCAAGGCCTCCTTTTGGTCTTAGGGCAAAGCAGTGAGGCAGCTGGGCACATCAGTTATTAAAATTAGTCACCTTTGAGCTGGCTCAAGTCATAGTGACTCCATGTTCAATACAAGGAGACTTCGCCTGGTCCTACAGTCCCGGCGTGACCCTATGGATAAGTACAGGACCACAAGACAGCATTTCAAATCCAACAACCACTCCTCAGAAACCCTATACAGGCTCGCTCTGAGTTAGAAGTGATTCAACAGCACTTAACAACACCAACAATAACACTGTCTCCATGGTTGTTGGTCTGCTCAAGTCCATTGTTGTGGCCATTGTATATATATTATTGTTAAGTGCCATTGAGTTGGTTCTGACCCATAGCTACCCTGCATAGGGTTTCCAAGGAATAGCTAGTAAGCTTGAACCAGTGACCTTGTGATTCAAACCAACTTTGCAGTCCAGCACATTAGCCCGCAACACCACACCAGGACTCCAGTTGTATATAAAGAGCTCGTTTCCACCACTATATTGGGACACTATTCCATTGTGGTCCATGAGGTTTTCAATTGCTAATTTTTGACAGTAGAGCACCAGGCCTTCCTTTTCTGTCCTAGTCCGGAAACTCTGCTGAAACCTGTCCACAATGGGTGCCCAACTGTTAATTGAAGTACCACTGATGTAGCTGCTAGCATTATGGTAGCATGCAAGCCATTACAGTATGACAAACTGAAAGGTGGTTGGTAGCATCAAATTTAGCTCACCAAATTTAAGGCAAATTTATGCCAAAAGGCATCATGGAAGAGGTAATGCCATAGTTCAAGTTTTGACTCAAAGAGTAAACCATGCTGTTGCTATTAGGTGCTGTCCTGTTGGTTTCAATTCATAGCAACCCTGTGCACAACAGAACCAAACATTGCCTGGTTCTCTGCCAGCCTCATAATTGTTATTATGTTTGAGTCAACTGCTGCTGTCCCTGAGTGAGTCCATCTCATTGTGGGTCTGCCTCATTTTCGCTGAACCTCCACTTTGCCAAGCATGATGTCTTTCTCCAGGGTCTGATACCTCCTGTGTGCCATTGTGTCATAACTTCAAACTTTAACTCAAAAGATGAAGACATGGACACATCTTAAGGAGAGTGGTGACTCAGTAGGAAATGCATGGGACTATGGACCACAAGATTGGCGGTTGGGAGAAATATGAGGCTTTCTGCTCCCGCAAAGATGTACAGGGTTGCTATGAGTCATAACAGACTCAACAGCATGGAACAACAACAGCATATCATCTTTCTCCTGTGGAGTCACTGGTGGCCTCCAGCCATTGACCTTGTGGTTTGTAGTCCTGTGTTTATCCTTTCACTGTGATAAATTAACTATCACAAGCCACTGCTGTCAGTGCCAATGAGTTGATTCTAATTCACAGAGACCCTGAAAGAAAGAATGAATTGTCCCGCAAGGTTTCCTGGACTGTAATCTTTACAGGGGAGTCCTGGGATAGCACTGTGGGGTAAGCACTGGACTGCAAGATTGGTTTGAACAACAAAGTCGGACGTTCAAATTCACTAGCCTCTCCTTTGAAACCCTGTCCAGGGTTTCTATGAGACGGAACCGATTTGACAGCACACAACAACATGAATGGGAACCATAACAACAAGAAGGATCTTTCCTAGAGTGATCATCATGTCTTTTCTCCCACTGAGAAGGTTGTTCTTGGTGTCAGTTGGTTCCAACTCACAGCCAGCCTATGTAGGGTTTCTGAGAAGCAGCTGGTGGGTTTGAACTACTGACCTTACTGTTAACAATCCAGTGCTTATCCTACTGCACCGCTGAGTAGGTGGTACATTCAGATTGTCAACATTTTTCATAGAAGCTTAACACTTAACTATTGCACCACCAGCCTTCTTTACAGAAGCATTTTTCAAGGGGAAAACAAGAGAAACACATAAAGTCTCTGTCTTTAAAAACTACTGTCTCTTAAGGTGAATTACCTTAAGAATCCACCGCAATCCCATTTCAGTGTTTCCCTTCAAAGTCGCCACAACACTTCTCCAGTTACAGGAATGCAAAGATAATATATGAAAGGTCTGAGCATTTAACTGTGAAATGGTGGTGGTGATGGTGTGTCACGGAGTCGGTTCCGACTCATAGCAACTCTGCATAGGGTTTTCAAGGCTGTAAGTCTTTACAGGAGCAGAAAGCCTCATCTTTCTCCTGCAGGATGACAGGTATATTTGAACCGCCGACCTTGAAGTTAACAGTTCGACTCATAGCCACTATGCTACTAGAGCTCCTTAAACTGTGAAATAGCAGGATTGAAATAAATGTGTTTTACCATATTTTCAACAAATAGAAGGCAAGAACTTTGAAGACAAAGTGTTGTGTCTCTTAAAATTCATGAGCTTCATAAGACAAATTTATTTATCCATAGAAGTTCATCAAGTGTAGGAATATTTTTAGTGCCAAGAAATAAGTAAATAAAACCCCAATGCAATATAGGGAGCAATGAAAACTCTTCACATATCTCATGAACTTGATACTGGAGTTGGCTCATGCAAGAAAACTCAATTGCCTTCTCTGGACTTGGGGAGCCAGCCCTGTAGGCAATGTGTTGCCCGACTCTGAGGACACTAGCAGGCAGGCAGGTGTTCCTTCTTGTTAGGAAGTTCAGCAGCATGATTTCTAAATGAGCCAACAAGTGTAGGCATTTAACCTTGATATGCTGCCTCATTGCATATTTTAACACACTGAACTGTGAAGTCAATTTCATTATGTAAAATTAAAGTTTCAACCAGATAAAAAGGATTTGAAATGAAAGCTTCATTTTCAATTTCTTTCATTAATTATGAAAGGATAAATAATTACATTTTCCAGAGCTCCTATGCCACAAATATCTCTTTCCTTGTCAGGCACCATTCATAATGAGGTCTGTTTCCACATTTGTGTAATGGTCTTTGGAACTGCTTATCAGATAACCGGGTCCCTTCATGAGCACTTTTAAAGTCACTTTGTCTTCTAGCACTTAAACTGCAAATGCCAACACACAATCCATCATCCAGCCACCATGGATTTATTATGTGGGTTAAGTTCTTTTTAATGTTATCATAGAGGAAGTGAGGATAAATTCATTTGACATAAATAGCTAATTAGAAAACCCTTCAGAATGTTGGTGTTAGGACCCTTGCCCTGTCATAGCCTCATTGGGAGTGGCAGATAAGGCAGTGGAAAGAGCATTTTACTCAATGGGATTCAAGTGCTTTCTTTGCTCGTTGGACCAATATCGTAGTCATTCCAAAATTAAGCTTCCTTGTCCGTAACATGCAGCCTTATCTGAGTTTTCTTTCAGCTCTAAAATTTTCTATGAACACCTTTAGAGGTATCCTATAAAAAAAAAAAAAAAAGATCGGCTCAAACACTCTAATTTTTTCAAATCCTTGATTAAGAGATGAGGAAATGTAGAACAGAAATTAAAATTCTCAATGGAATCTGGACTTCTGGAGTCATTGAGGCTGAATGAACTCTGAAACTACTGCCCTGAGATAATCTTTCAACTTTGTACCTTAATCGAATATGATCCCCTAAACTGTTCTTTTAAACAAAAAATAGTTTATCCTAATTAGTAAAGTATATCTGCTTTGAGATCAGATTGACGATGAACAGCAACTAGAAAGGTTGAATGGGAAGCTTATGGGCAGTGAGTTGAACACAATAGTGGTGGAATCATTTGGAAAAAGATAGAATAGTGGTGGTGGTGGTGGTTGTGTGCTATGGAATCTGTTCCAACTCTTAGCGACCCTACATAGGGTTTCCGAGGCTGTAAATCTTGACAAAAGCAGAAAGACTCATCTTTCTCATTCGGAACAGCTGGTAGTTTCGAACTGCTAACCTTGAGGTTAGCAGCCCGATTCGTAACCACTATGCTACCAGAGCACCTCAGAAAGAATGGTAGCACAATTTAAAGAATGTAATAAATGGCAATGCACTGTACATATCAAAATGGTTGATCTTTGACTGTGTATACTTTCATCAAAGTTTAAAAATATTTTTTAAGAATTAAAAATAAAAAGTTCTAAAGAAGATGCAAGTGGTAGGAGCTTCTGCCCTCAAAGCAGTGGACACACTAAAAACTCTTTTAGGTGATAGTAACACAGGGCAACAACAACAAAAACAAACCAGGTTCTGACTCATAGTGACCCTAGCGAGAAGGGAAAGGTAATAGTTAAAGAGGAAGGGACTCTTGGATACCTAGGGTATTTCCTCACTCAGCCAGGCCTGAACTCTACTGTCACAGCTCATTTATTCACCTCGCCTAGAATGGACTGAGTCAGACTAGAGACTGGCCCATGCCTCACTGATGGTGGTGGTGATGACTGTGTGCCATCGAGTCATTTCCAACTCATAGTGACCCTGTATAGGGTTTCTGAGAACTCTTGATGTAGAGCTGTAGGATTAATGCTGGACTGCAAATCACAAGGTTGGCAGTTCAAACCCACCAGCTGCTCCTCAGAAACCCTACACAGGGTTGCTATGAGTTGGAACCAACTCAGCTGCAATTAACAACAGCAATAGGGTTTCCAAGACTATAAATCTTTACAGGAGCAGAAAACTCTTATCTTTTGCCCTCAGATTGGATGGTAGATTCGAACTGCTGACCTTTCAGTTAGCAGTCCGGCTCATAATCCACTACACTACCAAAGCTCCTTCCTATTCCGTGCCTCACTAGATTCCTATATTACATGGTGTATGTCCAGTAAATACCATGATGGTATAGACAGAGCTCCAGATCAGAGACATCTGGTCTCCACTTCTGGTCTCAACTTCAACACTTATTAGTCACATGACTTTGGGCAAGTTTCTTAACATCACCTTCTTTAGAATGTCAATAATAATACCCTGCTTCCTCCTTAGGATGGGGAGAGTCCAACAAAATCTTGTTTCTGGACTTAAAGCATAATCAATCACGTCTATATTTTGTGTTGGTAGTTGCTTCAAGTCAACGCCACCTCATGGCAGCCTTATGTATAACAGAATGTTCTCAGCTCGGTCCTGTGCTG
Source organism: Chrysochloris asiatica (assembly GCF_000296735.1). Taxonomy (NCBI): domain Eukaryota; kingdom Metazoa; phylum Chordata; class Mammalia; order Afrosoricida; family Chrysochloridae; genus Chrysochloris; species Chrysochloris asiatica. The sequence continues at coordinate 36,579,836 of NW_006408528.1, forward strand.
TCTTCATGATCGTTGATTTGTTTGAGTCATTGTGATTACTGTGTCAATCTGTCTCACTGAGCGTTTCCCTCATTTTCTCTGACCCTGTACGTTACCAACCATATCATTTCTAGGAATTGTTCTTGTTCTTGTAAGTGCCGTCAAATTAATTCCAACTCATACAACCCTGCATAGGGTTTCTGAGGAGTGACTGGTGAGGTTGAACCGCTAACCTTGTAATTCAAACCAATCTTGTGGTAGAGTGCTTATCCTACCATGCCAAACTTAATACTAAGCATTCCCCTTGTGATATTTTATTGGACCTTTGCAATAACCCTGTTGTTGTTGTTGTTAGGTACTGTGGAGTCAGTCTGACTTAGAGCTACCCTATGTAGGGTTTCCAAGGAGCAGCTGGTGAATTTGAACCAACAACCTTATGGTTAGAAGTTCAGTGCTTATTCGACAGTGCCACACCAGAAGAGTCATAATAATCATCCTAGTTTTACACATCAGAAACTAAGGCTCAGAAGCATCATCTGATACAATTCGATAAACATGACCTACACCTATAAATGCAGTAGCTCAAAAGAGGAAACAAGTCCCTGCTGCAAGAACTATACCCACCCCCTCCACACAAAGGGTAGACTGGGATGGGCAACTTGTACATTGGCTACCCAAAATGGGGGGAGGGATACAAAGGCAAGAAGTGACTGGCTTACAAGCTTTCAAGAGGGAACCTAGATCCAGAGGGCGTGGAGGAACGTAGAGTCTCCAGTGAGTGGTGTCCAGCCTGTCCAGGAAGGGCTGATGAAACAAAATATAGATGGGTCTCTTGTGATGCAATGGTGAATAATTGTTATCAGGATTGATTGTGAGAGTTGGAAATCTAAAGATGGACATTTTGTAACAAAGAGGGGAGTGATTAATTTATCAGTCTAGGAGCAGAGGAGCCTGGGACCATCAATGGAGAAGAGTGAAGAGCGGAATCCTACCCAGAGAGGCAGTGAGGCCTGGGATGGAGGCAGAGAAGACAACGTCAAGAGATGGTGGGGCTGGGGGCTCGGGATCAGGAGATGGAAAGGGGCTAAGGACTGTGGTGGGAGGGGGGTACAGGTTTACAGGGTACACTCCTTGGTTGGGTGAGGGTGCATGGATAGGATGATAACTATGCCAACGAAATGATGGATGATGGAATGAATGTAAAGCTGATGTTCTCCCGTGTAGACTATCACACAATTCACAATAAAACATTTAAAAAAAAAAAAGAAGAAAGAAAAGAAAACCAACAACAACAAAAAAAGAAATTAAGGCTCAGAAAAGTTAAACACTTTGGCAAAGTTTTCACATCTAGTAAGTAATGGTTCCAGTTCTGAATCATAAATCTTTTGACTCCAAATGTCAAGTTGTTTCTGTGATACAACATGATGTAATCAATGCTTATCAGATGCTGCTTCGATTACTTTCAACTTACCCTATACAAGTAAACAGTTTCATCCTGTTTTCATGTGGTAGATTTTGGATAATGTTGTTTAATTTTAAAGTTTAATAGTCTTAACAATGGGAATTGGCCATTAGAGCCCATACTCTTACTTCACGATGTAGCTTTATAAAAACCATAGTGAGGTAATATTAGGAATTCAAGAAAAAAAATTATCCCCAAGTGCTTTGAATTAAAAGCTTTAATAAAATTATAGTGAATTGTCTGTTTCCCAGTGGAATTTGTATTGAACTTTAATGCTTCTCAGAATGTGCCTCTAAGAAATGTACATATTTTCAGAAGGACTCAAATTAAGCTGTAAATTGAAGCAGATTTTAGAGGTCCTTATAGAGGAGTCCTGGTGTGGCGCTGTGGGTTAATGCGCCAGACTGAAAAGCTGTTTGAACTGTAAGGTTGGCAGTTCAAGCTCACCAGCTGCTCCTCGAAAACCCTATACAGGGTCACTATGGGTTGGAACCGACTCGGTTCCACAACAAAGAGTAGTCTTATGTACTTGCTGCATCAAGTTCCTTTCCTCCCACTCCCTAAAAGCCCACTCTAGTCAGATTTTCAGCCCTCCCATTCTACAGTCCTTGTCTTATCAAAGTCACCCTTCATCTCCTAATCTCGTGGTCTGTTGTAATTCTTGTTGACCTCTCAGCAGCCTTTCCACAGTTGACCACTGTCTCCATTTTGAAAATCTCATTTGGCTTCCAGTATCTGACATTTGTCATTTCCTAGCTCAGATCCTTCAATGACATCAGATGATCTCAAAACCCTTCACTGTGATCTGCAAGGCCATGCCAAACTACCTCTCTACCTTTACCTTCCTGATTCCCTTTGTTCCAGCCACATTGGCTTCGTTGCATTTCCTTAAGCACACCATGCAAAGTTGCATCCCAGGTCCTTTGAATTTGCTGTTCCTTCTGCCTTAAATGTCCTTTCCCAAAGCCACATGACTCATACCTTCACTTCTTTAGGGTTTTATCCAAGGGCCTCCTTCTCAATGGCATGTTCCCTGACCAACTCATCGGAAATTTCTTAGATAGATAGATAGATAGATAGATAGATAGATAGATAGACAGATAGATAGATAGATATAGAAAGTTGTGCATATGTGTGTGTGTGTGTATACATAGAGAAAGATTGAGAAATAGTCCTGGTGTGGCACTGTAGATAAGTGCTGAACTTCAAGGTCAGTTTGAACTGCAAGGTAGGCTGTTCAAATTCATCAGTCACTCCTCAGAAACTCTATACATGGTTACTATAAGTTAGAACAGTTAGTAGCAACAATATATATATATATATATGAAGGAAGTTGATGAAGGTGCAAATGTAACCATTACAAACACAATGTTGTTGTTGTTAAGTGCCGTTAAGCACTGGACTGCAAACCACAAGATACGTGGTTCAAGCCCATCAGTCAAACCACAGAAGAAAGACGAGATTTTCTGTTCCCGCAAAGACTTATAGCCTTAGAAAACCTATACAGAGTCACTATGAGTTGGAACCAACTCAACGGCACTTAATACTTAACAGCAACAACAACACACACATATATATACACACACATATATATACGCACATGAGGGAGCTTCAAAAAGTTTCTGAAAAATGGAATTAAATGATAACAGAATTTTTCCAACTTTTTGAAGCTTCCTTGTATTTTAAAATCTAATATATTATTAAATTAAATATATTTTACCCAGTTTTCTTGTAATTGTCTATCTCCCCCCAGAAAAAGTTTCACAAGGGCAGAGATTTTTGTTTTGCTCATTACTGTATCCCCAGTTCCTAGAATAAAGTCTAGCATATGTAGGCACTCAATAATAATGTGTTGAATGAATGAATTATTGAATGAGTCTATTCTAATCTCTATCTCCTGAGGTCAGTCCATTGTTGCCTAGATCCTAACTTTGTTGTTGTTAAGTGCCGTTGTGTTGGCTCCAACCCATAGCGACCCTGTATAGGAGCAGCTGGTGAGCTTAAACCACCAGCCTTGTGGTTCAAACTGACTTTGTAGTCAGCCTAGGAGCACACAATGTTCACCAGGACTCTATTGATAAGTGCTGTAAAGTCAGTTTGACTCATAGCGACCATAAAGGGTTTCCTAGGAGTGGCTGGTGAGTTTGAACCACTGACCTTGTTGTGCATACTGACCTTTCAGTCCAGTGCTTTATCCGACAGCACCACACCAGGACTTTAGAGCTTCATCTTAGAAAGTTTTTATCTTGGTTAAGCTTAAAGATGTACCTTTGTAATAGTCACCTACTGCTATTCCCTATCCTACTTTAGGCTGATGACTCATTTAGAAGCAATTGTGTGTCTGTAAAGTCCTATTGTGGCACTGTAGGATAAGCATTGAGCTGCAAGGTTAGTTTGAATCACAAGGTTGGTGGTTCAATCTCATCAACCACTCCTCAGAAACCCTATACAGGGTTGCTGTGAGTCGGAACTGACTCAACGGCACTTAACAACAACAACATTGTGTCTGTAATGGTTACATTTGCACCTTCATCAACTAGTATGGCTCTCATGTTTTGACCACGGTCATGTTGTCATTGTTGCCCACTGTCGACCCAAGGTTCTAGGGATGGGTGTTGACGACACACACAGTGTGTTGGAAGTAAGAGAATTGTATAGCAGTTACTCATAGGTGTCCTCCTGGAGTGTGTCTCCTTCAGTTTACCCTCTGGACCTGGAGGAAGCTTGGAGGCCATCTGGACACAGGAAGTCATCTCTGTTTCTGTCTACAAATCCATGTTGGAATCAGAAGATGTGGAGTGGCCAAGTGTGGAGTGGCCAAGCTCTTTCTGTGACTGGTCCACAACCTCAAGTAATACCCTAAACTTGGCTGTCTCCACTCAGCCTTCCCCAGCTTCCAGTCAGAGTGCTCTAGGACTCTAAGAGCAAGGCTGTGCTGACCTTGAACAACCATCTCATGCTCCATTTTCAGCCGCTCTATTCCAATAGCCTAAATCATTCTGACGTGTAGTGATCTTTTTAGCCCCTGGAATAAATACTGCATAGTCAAGGATCCTGGGTAAATATCGGGCTAGTTGGAAGAAAGGAAGGAAAAGGCAGTGGGAGGGGAGGGGGAGGAGGAGGATTCAAAACCTTACGCAACAATCTTATGATGTTCAAGATTTAGCCTTACCAGTAGATTTTCCATAAACTTTCTAGCCCATGCATATGCTGAGTCCTGTTAAAGGGGCCTGCCAGCCCCACAGAAAAATAAACTTTCCAGCATAACTTTAAATGAAGTCTTAGTTAGTTTAAAACTTACCAACCTCACCCTTCCCCCATCTCTTTTTCTTTTTTAACAGTATTGTCATGTGAGCTGAAAACAGTGAGTATCAGTGATCAACATGAGACACAATCTCAGGATTATAAGTCATAGTTGTTGTTGTTTTTTAATTTCTTTGGTAGCGTAGTGGTTACGAATCTGGCTGCGAACCTCATGGTCAGCAGTTCAAAACTACCAGCTGTTCTGTGGAAGAAAGATGAGGCTTTCTGCTCCCATAAAGATTTACAGCCTTGGAAACCTTGTACAGGGTCACTATGACTCGGAACCGAGTCCACGGCACATCTCCACCAACCACCAGTCTGATCTGTGGCCAGTTCTGATTTTTGTTGTTTTGTTTTTTCATAAAACTGAGTCTAATTTCAGATCTATGCACTCTAGATGGCTTTGGTGCATACCTCAATATGTAAAAGTTAAATAATGGTCAATTGTCTCTTTCTGAATCTGCTGTTTTTGTTTTAACATGAACTACATACTCAATGAGCCCTAGTGAGCTGCTAACCAAAAGGTCGGGGGTTCAAACCCACTAACCACTCCAAGGAAGAAAGATAAAGCTGTCTGCTCCTGAAAGATTTACAGTCACAGAAACCCTGTGGACAAAATTTTGCTCTGTTTTATAGAATTGCAAGGGGTGGAATCGACTCAGTGGTAATGGGTTTTTAATAAAGACTCACTCATCTCTTCAAAGTAATCTTTTTATTTCAGGACAAATCTATTATTTCTAGTCTTTTCGTCTACACAATCATTGAATGAATATATTCTGAAACTTCTAGGCCACAAGCATACCTCTTAAAATTTTTTCTTCAAATGTTTTGGAAGTATTTTATTTCGCTTTCTGGTTTGATCCATCTCTCTGAGGATCTCACAGCTTGTCTTTTTTCCCTCCTAGAGACTCTGATTCTTTTCCAGGTGCCCTGTAAAGAGAACAGATGCTAAATAAAACCCTAGTATTCTTGGCTTTAATTCTAGTTACGTTTCTTTGGGCCTCAGCTCCCTTAGACAGATATGTTTTTTAATGGGCACATGTCATTTCTTCGGCAGGTGGTTGGATTCTTCCTCTATGTTTGGTGATTCTATTATGATGTCAGAGAACACAATGAAAATATCACCTGTCACTTCACTTGCCCCTCACAGTGGAAAACTATAGTTATTCTTAACTTCTGCCAGGGCAGGTAAAAACCCAGTGCCAAGCAAAAGACCGTTGAGAAAAATAAATGTTGGGGTTATTTGCAGAAATATGTGTGCTTTATGGTGAGTCTTCATAAAGCATGACCCCCAAATCCTTGTAAATATATCTCTTATCTAGTGTTTAACACAGTCTCTGAGATACTAAAGTGCTCAAAAAATTTAGCACTTGTTACTGCTATTCTTACTGAAGGAAATTAATGGGAAAAAACTAAATATTTAATTTAGCTTCCTTAATATTTCTTCAGTCCATGAAGCAGTTTGTCCCTTACTTTATTGATTGTAGAGGAAAGAAATTTGCCTGGAAATTATCTGACATACATACATATTTTTAAAGACTCAGCTATACTGCAGCCCCACCATGTTGGCAAAATCACGGCACCTCTATAGGCATTATTTCATATTAATAATAGCCACAAAAATGTACTGAGCATTTCCTGCATAGCAAGCAATGGACAGAACAATGGCTTCTATTCAACTCCTCAAATATTTTTCCTGTGTCTATCACATGCCATGCATAGTGATGTGTTATGCATTGGTGGTTCAGAAATGAGTGGGACAGGATTTGCCCTAAGTCTCTTTGGTGAGTACATTTAGTGTTACAGGTATTAGATTCTATTTCTATGATGGAGTCTCACTCTGATATCCAGGGCTTTAGGAGGACACTTTGTTGTGCCACTTCTATGAAATGAGTGAACATTCTCCCCTGACGACTGATTTACTCTTGTATCAGTAAAAGATGATGTTATAATAACCAGAGACTACATCCCAAGGACAATTTGGTATACAAGGTTTGTCTGCTGGAAAGAATTACAAAATCAGCTCATGGAAAAACATCAGTGAGTCTGTTAGTATTATATAAAGCAAAAGAGAACCCAACTCTGAAGAAATGAAAAGTACAACAGATGTGTTGTTGTTGTTAAGTGCCGTTGAATCAGTTCTGACTCAAAGCAACCCTGTATAAGGTTTCTAAGGAGCGGTCAGCTGGTGGGTTTGAACTGCAGACCTTGAGGTTAGCGTTGTTAACAGTCTAGTGCTTATTTTACAGTGCCATACCAGGAACATTATCCAGGGACAACCTTGAAGATCACAGCAGAACCCTGACCGACTTGTTTTCCTTGGGCACATTGTCAAAGGTGTCAGTTGCTAGAGGAAGATATCATGTTTGGGAGAGTACAGGCCAACAAGGCAGGTGAACCTCTCAGTGAGATGCAATGACCCAGTAGCAGCAACATGTTAGCCATTCTGAGGGTGACTGAAGGCTGCAGAGCGCTTCATTATGTTGTACATGGGGTCACCATGCATCAGCTTGCAGGAGACTCACAATAGCAAGTTAAAATCTAATGTCCAGAAAGTTCTTTGGAGAGAAGTTACTGTCACTGGCAGCATTATCGTCTTGGCCTCTGTATTTCAGATGGTAGACCAACTGATCCTCAGCAAATGCTGTATTTATGCATGTCACCCACTTTTTCCTCTACCCTTACTGCACACATAATATGGACCTTTATTTATTGGAGAGATCAGTTTGTCCTGTGTAAACATATCGCTCCTCCGAAACCCTATACAGGGTCACTATGAGTCAGGATTGCCTTGACAGCACTTAATAATACCACCTTAGCCTGACCATGTCTCCTCTGATGGTGTACCTGGAATAATCAGGAGGCAAAATTTGAATTGTAGAAATTATAATATGCCCTCTCTGCAAGTTGAATGGACAGATGTGTTCTGAGGAAGACTGGTAGAATCCCAGAGACGCCCTTCAAATTTGGAAACCCACCCTCTGGACCACCTTTCAACCAAACAATAGTGAATAAATAAAGTGCACAATAGTATCCTTGATGAATGTAATCATCAGAACATTCAAGCAAAACAAAAACAAAACTCAGAGGCTGGAAGGAGCAGGAAGGAAGGACGAATGAAAATGGGAAACCCAGGGAGAAAATAGGAAGAGGGGATTACATCCAAAGTCATGAAAAAAAAACAAAAAAAACCTTATAAATTGTAGAGTGGAAAACTAATTTGCTCTGTAAACTTTCACTTTAACCATAATAAATTTAAAATAAATGAATATATGTAACTTAAATATAACAAGACGTTTTTGTTAAGTGCCGTCGAATCTGTTCCAACTCACAGCGACCCTGTAAAAGGTTTTCAAGGAGTGACTGGTGGGTTTGAACTGCCAACCTTGAGCTTACCAGTCCAGTGCTTATCCTACAGCACCACACTAGAGCTCTGTAACAAGATGTAGAAAAGTTCCTACCTTTTTTTTTTTTTTTTTTAAGTTGTGTAATAAGTTATAGACAACTTCAAAAAAAATGTGTGTGAGGTATGTCCTGCTGTAGTGATGGAGGGCAGGGAGTCCTCTCAGACAGAAGAAGGAATAAGGGAAGGAATCCGTGCTTGTAGGAGAGTCTTCCACAGGGTGATAAAAATTTAGCACCTCTAGGCTAGTAGGAGTCATGTTTTGCTCAAAACATACCTTTATTTCCCTCCCCATAAACGTAGCAGATAAAATCCATGTGTCAAACTCTTGTAAGTAATAATAATTTTATTAGAAGTTTAAATAAATCCTGGGAGACTCTTACCCCATTACTCAAAAACTCATTTCTCTCTGGCTTTCATGATGCAGTCTGAAGTACTCCCTGCCTCACCCACACACTGTTGACATTATACAATGATAGTAAGACTATCAAAGTATAGGTCAAGGTACGGTTGGATTTAAGGTTAGAAACAAACTTTTAAAAAACTTGTGACCTCATCTTAGCCCTGAGTGGACTTCTTCACATTTGCTCTGGATTCCTCTCCCAAAACGTATTGCACTAGATGGCTAGCATAAAGGCTGGTGGTTCAAACTCATCCAGCATCTCCATGGGAGAATGACATGGTAATCTGCTTCTGTAAAGGTTACAGTGAAGGAAATCTTATGGGACAGTTCTACTCTATCATTGAGTCAGAATCAACTCAAGGCAACAACCTACCATCAACAGAGACCTCCTTAGGGATAAATCTCACCCCTCTCCACCCCAACCCCTCTAACGAGACTTATCAAGTTTGGCATTTCAAACACACCAGCCATTCCTTGGACATCTATACAGCGTTGCCATGAGTTGGAAGTGACTCGGTGACACTTAACAAGAACAGCAACAAGCTTCCAAATAGCTTAGTTATTAAAACGAATACTACACTACACCACTACTGTACTATATTTGCAGGCTTCCGTCATAATGTAAGTACTCGGGGAGAGCAGGGGGAAAGTGAAAAAGATGTTCCTGGACCTCTTTTATGTGTCTTCCAACATTCAAACCATTTCAATGAAATGAATGAGTTCCACAAATCTCTCTTAAGAAAATAAATCCCTTGGCCCAGGGTAGTGGAGAGCATTCTTAAGCAAGCTGAAAGGTCCTCTTAAAAGCACAGTTTTACCTGTCAAAGAAACATGCATTCATTCAAAAAAGCATTTGTGGTTTGTACAGCAAGTACAAATTCTAAAGGGTTTTTTTTTTTACTATTGTGTATAAAATTTTCCTTCCTCTGCTGCTAAAATTAAAATTAAATATGCCTCTTATATATTTAAAGTGATGTTGTTGTACCAAGGCCTGGCCCTGCAATAAGATAAAAAGAAAGCAATGAGCCTGGTCATTTAAAGCTGGTAAAATTCTAATCCTAAGTGCATAGAAGAAACTGTCATTTATTTATTTCTATTTTGGTACAAGCTGGAACTAGGACCATGTCTCTCAGTCGTGCACCCACAGGAGCTGGCACCATGCCTGGCATCAAATCCAGTATGTATTTGAACTTAACTAACTAGGACTTTTCCACAGGACACTTGCATCACACACACCCTGCAATAAGAGCATGAGAAGATACTCTCCTTGAAGTGCCTAACCCATTCCTCAGTCACTGGCTGCTCTTCAAGGGAAGCATTCCGCCCCCCCCCCAAAAAAAAACCTACAAGACTGATGCACATAATCATCCTGATAGAGAGCCCTGGTGGCTCAATGGTTAAGGTACTCAGCTGCAAACCATAGTGTGGCAACTTAAGCTCACCAGCTTCAGCAAGGGAGAAAGGTGTGACCTCCTGCTTCCATAAAGATCTACAGCTTTGGAAAGCCTATGGGCATATGAACTCTGTCCACGGGGGTCTCTGTGAGTCAGAGGCACTCCCCCGCCCGCAGGAATGATCAGCCTTGATACTCTTTGGAGCTGCTTTCTATCCTTAGTCTAATGCTCTACGAGTTTCTTCTCTAAGAGTTGGGTTCTTAAAAAAAGACTAAATATTTAAAACATGCAAAAAGCCAAATTCCCTTAATCCTAAAATCTTTTCAAAGATTCGAGCGGGTTTGTGTTATCTCAGATAATTTAAGAGGTGCAAATAGGAAATGGACTGTCATTTGAAACATCTCAACCCAGGTAATTCTATGAATGTTTCCCTCTGTAATACACTTGATTGACAGATTATTTCATGAACCGATTTTTAAGTCAAGCCAAGGACAAATAGGCATCTGAGGAAATTGCCTCTCACTGTCTTTTGTTAAAGCAAGAGAGGAAAGAGTGGGTTGATTGATGCTTCAAGAAGGCTCATTTCCTGAAAACTGACTTTTTAAAACGTCTGAGGGGTTAATCAAGTCTCTGGCTTCTGCTCTAAGAAAACATTGTGGGGAGGCAGAGCTGGGAGGGTGACACAGATGACCAGGGGATCACAGAATTAAATTTATTCAGGAGTAGACATTGTTAAGAAGTCTAAGTTACTCAGAGTTAGCTCAGTGTTTACATTGGTTCCCCACTGTGGTTTGTCTTTCTTTTCAGAGGTATTTTTATTCCTTTTCCCTCTTTAATAGCAAACATGGGCTCTTAGCCACTGGGCATAATCTAATTTCTCCACTGTGTGAGGGTGTATGTTTGTAGAGGTACCCACTGGCCTTTGAATGATGAAGATAATTTTAATGAGTCTCAAACTTTAGTAGTAACCTACCTCACCATGTATATTGGGAGGAATAACTGATGAAAAGATTGTAGAAATCTTTGCAACTGCAAAACTGTGCAAAGATAAGAATGAGAAACAATTTCACAGAGACCATACATTTTTGTAGCAAAGACGCTAACAACCAATTTTTATCAGAAGGCTCCTTTCTTCTTGGGCTTAGCATTTGGACAAAGCAGTGATCCAAGAGTGCCTGACCCAGTGTTGCTGAATAGAAACA
>NW_006408528.1:36592455-36594283 GCF_000296735.1 Chrysochloris asiatica
TCTTCATTGCTGCCTTTCCCCCTCTTCCACTTACCAGTAGACCAATGTTGTCACCAGCAAGCTTACGTGCCTGCTCATATGTTCCCTTTGAGTTTCAGTCTTGGGGGGGGGGGGGGGAGAAGGGGGGGGCATTGCCCTGAAGGGACTTGGTTGTCTGCCTTGATGGCTCCCCAGTGAACAACTTGCTTGTTCTCGTAGTAGCCAATCAAACTGCCATTTTTGTTTTAGATTTTTCCTGCTGGTTTTTCTTTCAAGAAGTATCTTCTGTTGCCCTAGCTGTTCCAAGGTGGTCTGCTTGTCCTTTCTAGTGGGAATGTCCCACCACAGAATGTTCTAGATGAGGCTCAGGATTCCACCTAAAGTCCTATATACTACAAAGGCTCCACAAGAAGCCTATTTCACACCACAGATGGACTTTTAAATTTCCTGGGAGCCACATTTTTTAAAAAATGAAATAAATTTCAATAACAGATTTTTCATTTAACCCAATATATCCAAAATACCATTGCAACCATATTGTTGTTGTTAAGTACTGTGGAGTTGGTTCCGACTCATAGCAACCCTGTACAAGGTTTCTGAGGCTGTAAATCTTTATGGGGCCAGAAAGCCTCATCTTTCTCCCACGGAACAGCTGGTAGTTTCAAACTGCTGACCTTCGGGTTAGCAGCCCAATTCGTAACCACTACGCTACTAGAGCTCCTTTGCAACCATGTAGTCAACATCGAAATTATAAGTGGGGCATTTTACAGTCTTTTTTTCTTATTAAGATTTAAAATCCAGCTGTATTTTCTACTTGCAGCACCTCTCAGTAGAAATCAGCCACATTACAAGTGTTGGATAGCACATGTGGCCAGTAGGTCCCTGTTGGACAGCACAGGCCTAGTGAGCAACCAGCCAGCCTAATCAAAATGCCCAACTTTCACTGAGTAGGTTAAATCCAAGAGTGTGTGAAAATGCTGTTCATTCTCCACCAATACCATTGAGACCAGATTCAGGGAAGGAAGGATGAAGAGCATCAACATTTCTGAGTGCCTCCTGTGCACACCATGGACTTGCATCATCTGTGAAGAGAGGAGTAAAGTCCTTTGTTTGCAGAGAAGGAAATCAAGGTAGCACAGCTAGTGTTGGCAAAGTCAGGCAGGAACATAGATGTGGCTCCAGAGCCCAGTATTTTCCACTGTATCATGTTACCTTCTCAGGCTTCACTAGGTATCAGTAGTTCTCAAACTGGGGTGCACCTGGATCACCTAGTGAGATAGTCAAGACAGTGGTTGCTGAGCCTGAGGCCTACAGTTGCTGATTCAGTAATGGAATAATGGAATATCCAACACCACACCCACTGCCATCAAGTTGGTTGAGACTCATGGTGAACCTTTATAGGACAGAGGGCTTCCAAGACTAATTCTTTACCAAACCAGGCAACCTCATCTTTCTCCCATGGAGGTTTGAATAGCCAACCTTGTGGTTCGCAGCCCAGTGCTTAACCCACTGCACACTAGTGTTCCTTAGCAGTGGGATAGGGTCAGGGAATTGGTACTGCTAACTAGTTCCCAGGAGTTAGTGTTGCTGTTGCTCCAGAGAACTCCGTTTGAGACCTTCTGCTCTAGGTTTTAATAGGGGTCTGTTTAAAGCTAATATGATACCTCCCTATCTTGCCAGGAACTGAAGCTAGATCTATAACTCTGACTGTTGTCCCCTTAGTCATCTAAAGTTGTTGTTGTTGTTGTCAGGTGCGATCAAGTCGGAACCGACTCATAGCGACCCCATGCACAGCAGAACGAAACAATGTCCGATCCTGGGCCAACCTCACTACCGCTGCCACACTTGA
>NW_006408528.1:36595928-36624435 GCF_000296735.1 Chrysochloris asiatica
TACGCTGGAGAGCAAGTTTCAGAGTCTCTTCTGACATCCATTTTGACCTTTTCCTTCTTTCTTGTCTTCTTAATGACTTTTTGCTCTCTTCACGTATCATGTTCTTGATGTCATCCCACAACTCTTCTGGTCTTCTGTCTTTAGTGTTTAATGTATCAAATCTAGAATTTAGAGATCATCTGAAGAACAGATTTGATACATTAAACAGTCATCTAAAGTAGGCTACCACATAGCATGGGCTGGGATAGGACTGCTCATTATGACTCATTTTATTCATTTTTAATTAATCACTGAAGATAAATACTTTAATGCAAGTATAGAAATATTCACGTCTTCACTTAATTTGTGCTGGAACGAGGGAATAGTGCACATGGGTGTCTTATATCATGTAAACAGTGGGTAGTCTTTTTCAAAGCACACACACTTTGATGTTATTGCCACCTACTTTTGAAAAATTCATATAGCATCTTTTATTTAAGATGCAGCAACATCATCAAATATTTTTCTGGTGGCATAATTTTAAACCAAGTGATAGGTTGCTATACATTCACCACAGCTTAGGAAAAGCCTGAGTCAGTAATTTAACTTACTATATTTTAACCACCACGGCTATGCTCAAGAAGCAAGAAATTGCTTACCTTTTCATCTAACTGCACATCCCACCACCAAGACATTTCTAAATAAAACATTAGGAAGAAAGGCCACCAGTGCAGTCATGGCGCCAAACATACCTGCCATTTTTCAAAGCTTTGCCCACCTTTTCCCCACGACCACTGTGCTCTGCTCTATACTCTGGTTCCAGAGGAGCTGGTGAAATGTAGAATTATGGAGAAGACTAGAGTACAAAGAAGATACAAAATGGATTTCAAGAGTTTGTTCTCTTTATAGTATAGCTCATTAATGCAGAATCCTTAGAGTGCATTTCATCAGATATATGTTGTTGTTAAGTGCCTTCAAGTTGGTTCCGACTCATAGTGACCCTATATAGGGTTTCCAAGGAGTAACTGGTGGGTTTGAATCACCAACTTTGTGGTTTATCCTGTGGCAACACATCAGCATGTTCATTTAACTGAATCCTAGCACAGCCTGGGTTTCATCCTTAGAACACAAAGCCTCTGCTGTGAATGAAAAGACATGAATATCATGATGCAGTCTTGTTGGTGGAAGTACCAACAAGTCACATTAGGAACCAGTCTTTTGTCTCTAGAATCGCACAAGGAAGAAGGGTAATATTTTGCTTGTTGTTGTTGTTAACTGCCACCAAGTTGGTTTCAACTCAGAGACCCTGTATAGGGTTTCCTAAGAGCAGCTGGTGAGTTTGAGCAACCAACCTTGAGGTCAAGTGCTTATCCTACAGAACTACACCAGGAATCCAAAATTTTGCTAGACACCACCAAACTATTTCCTAGCCTAGCCACATTTCCTTGGGATAATTCATGTGCCTGTGAGTTACCTAGAAAGGTGTTAAAAGTACAGATGCTTCCACTAGGAGTCCTGGTATGGCACTATAGGATAAGCACTGAACAGCAAGGTAGAGTCGAACTACAAGATTGGCAGTTATAACTCACCAACTGCTCCATAGAAACTTCATGCAGCGTCGCTGTGAGTCAGAGCCGACTCAACAGCATCTAATAGCTACAAACAACAGCAATAAGCTTCCAAAGCGCTCTGGTAGCATAGTGGATTACAAACTTGGCTGCTAACTGCAGGGTCAGCAGTTCAAATCTACCAGCTGATCTGTGGAAAAAAAGATGAGGCTTTCTGCTCCTGTAAAGATTTACAACCTTGGGAACAGGGTTGCTAGGAGTCGAAATTAACTCCATGGTACATAACCACCAATAAGCTTCCAGGTGATGTGGGCATATCACACTGAGTACCAAGAGGATAGATGGTACCTACCTGGAAACACAGGTTAACATTGAGGACCTAAAATAGATATACCCACAGGAGTAAGAGGGGAAAATCGGGGGATATAGTTAGTAAAAAGGGAAAATAAATACTCAACCAAAATGCCAAGAGAAAGTCACCCAGAAAATAATGTAGCAAGATGGGCTCAGATGTAGCAATGACTGTGAGGTTGGCCTAGAATCAGGCAGTGTTTCATTCTGTTGTACATAGGGTCGCTATGAGTTGGTACTAATTCAATGGCACCTAACAACAACAACAACAAGTCCAGGCCACGAGTCCTAGTGAGGCACTGTAGGATAAGCACTGGAATGCTAACCACAAGATTGGCAATTTAAATCTACCATCCACTCCTCAGGAACCCTAAACAGGGTTGTTATGAGTCAGAATCGATTTGATGGCACTTAACAACAACAGAGTCCTGGTGTGGCGCTGTGGGTTAATGCATTGGACTGCAAAGTTGTTTGAGCCACAAGGTCAGTGGTTCAAGCTCACCAGCCACTCCTCGAAAACCCTATACAAGCTCTCTTTGGGTCAGAAGCAACTTGACAGCACTTAACAACAGCCCATGCAAGCATTAGCAATCTAGAATGTTATAATCACTGAAAGGATGATGTATAAATAATGCATCTCAAACCCATCAGGTATCTGGGCCCAAATAAACTCATTGCCATCAAGTTGGTTCTAACTCATGGCAACCCTATAGGGCAGCATAGAACTGCCACATAGGGGTTCCAAGACTATAAATCTTTATGGGAGCAGATAACCACAGCTTTCTCCAATGGAGCAGCTGATGAGCTAATACCCCAACCTTTCAGTTAGTTAGCAGCCAAGCATTTTAACCACTGTGCCACTGTATCTGTGCAGGCAGGCAGAAATCTGACCATGGAACAGAGGGTCAAGGGTGGAAGGAGAGAAAGGGAAAGAGATGGGAGTCCTGACAAGGACAAGAGGATATAGAATAACTAAGATAAAGATTCAGACCAGAGGAAACAAGGATTCATTTACCAAAACTGGAGCTTCAGAAACACGCTTGAGCTCACAAATAGGAAATTCAGCCTGAAAGAGGCTAATATTTAATATGCACAGTCTACATATAGGCACTCTTGTAAAAAGCTTTGTATTCTTTATTTCACTGAATTCTCTCAAATTTCTATGGTAGGTTTTGTTTCTGTGTCAGAAATGAAGTACCCATGGGTCAGAGATTCCATACCTTACCTAAAGTTCTTCTCTTATAAGTGGCAAAGCAAACCAGTCATTCTTTCCCTGACCCCATGCAGGCCCCGCAGCACATTGATGGAGTAACCTAAATGGTAACCCAGGATTCCTGCAATCTCTCCCCAGAACTGAGGAAGGAAGTGAGATTTCAGGGAAACAAACAACCTCAAATGAAGGTGGTAGATGGAGGATACGACCGCTCACCAGGCATAGCATGACAGAATCTTCTGCCTCATAAGACTAGAATTCAGAATAATGTTTGTATCAAATAGAATCCAGCCTGTTGACTATACTCCCGTCATCTCACTTCATATAGGAAGTACCCATCTCCTAAACCTCAGGCTTTTTCAGATGATGAGAAAGAGTAAACATTCCTTTCCGACTGTATTCTCTCCTCACCTCCCATTCCGTGTTGTCTCTTTTCTTTCTCTCTCTCACTCTCATTACCAAATGTGGTGACGTTCCACCTGCAGGTTTGGAGAATCATACCAGCGGTTCCAGAAAAGTCACACTCCAAACACAGAAAATAGCACTTAGAGAAAGAATCCCCACTTCAAAGGATTTTAGTTAATTATCTCTAATTGAAACAAATCCAAAATAACTTAGCTATGGTTTTCATACCAAGCTCATACATATTATTACCATGATTATTTGCGTTTAGGAGAGCTTATAATCATATACTCCAGGTGTGGTACTCTAGAATCAGCACTGTACTGTGAACCAAAAGATCGGCAGTTCAAACACACTATCTGCTTCTAGGAAACTCAATACAGGGTCGCTATGAGGTGGAACAGACTCAACAGCACTTAACAACGTAATCATGGGAAGCACTGTAATTGAATAATTGAGCACAAAAAGTGTTGAGAGAGGGCACAACACCCCAACCTTAACTGGCCCTTGCCCTGTTGTCTACATCAATTTGGGTGATAGACTTCCCTGAGCGTCTCATTACAAAGAATCTCAGGGCTCCATTGCAGCATATCCACAAGCCTGTCAGACATGTGAGTGTGCTGAGGTCTCTTCAGTCACAGGAAAAAGAAGGTAAGGTAGACATGCAGATTGGTTAGCTGAACCCCTTTACATACCATGCCTGCTTTGCTGCACTGTTCAGAGCCGCTCTGTACACCCCTTAGATTCCACCAAGCAGATGTTACCCAAGGAAGTGGAGGCATGCTCTACAGTTGGTGAGGGTAGGTGTTGGGGCAAGTGGCAATGGTAACATATATCTCAGTGACTGGTCCCAAGTTTCACTGGTGCCGGTGTCTTTCTGGTGTGTATCCTGACAAAAACAGCGTGAGTCTAACGCCAGTGGCTATGGGAGCAACTACTTGATTTCCCAGCTCCCAAGAAGAGGCAATCATTCCATTGGTTCTGTGAAGTTGTTGGGGTTTGCCCCGGAATCTTGCCTCGAGCCTGTTCCTCTCCTTACCAACAACTTCATAAGACCCTAATTCCTGCATTATGACCCAGGTAGCAAGTGAGTAAGCACTCAGTTGCTAACAGAAAGATTGAGATTTGAACCCACCAGCTGCTCAGTGGGAGAAAGATATGGCAGTGTATTTCCATAAAGATTTACAGCCTTGGAAGCCCTGTGGGGCACTTCTACTCCTCAGTCCTGTAGGGTCGCTATGGGTCAGAATCGATTTGATGGCAATGGTGGGTCATTCCTGCATTAAGTCCTTTCTGCGTCAGTCAACTAGAATGGATCCTCTTATCTGCAACTGAAACTTGGCTAATCCAGAAGGAATTTGCAGTTGGATACACAGGCTTTCATCTAGAAATGAAAGTCAGAAAACCAAGGACATCTCTTCCTCTCTCACTATCTGTGTATCTGTGTATGTGTTTGTCTCTCTCTTTCTAATCCATTTTGTTCTTCTTTCTCTGTAACCTGCTTGCTCCACAATCAATCCTGTATTCAATGTACTTCAAGCCTTCTCTCCAACACACAATTACTTGACCAGAAATAATAGATGGTCCTTCAGTCCCAATCCCAAATTCCCAAGGGGTAGGATCCAATTGGCATAGTGTGTGCTGGATGTCCATCCCTGGTTCTGTCAGCTATTGTTTCCATTACAAAACCTTGTGGACTGGTTTTGTTGTGGTGGTGGTGGTGGTTATTAGAGGAATTAATGTTAGGTGGGGGAGGAGTAGCCAAAGTATAAATGGGACTAAGTCTCATGGGACCTCATATTCCAATGCCATGTCTTACTTCTAAGAGAAGTAATCTGAAGATGACTCTTTTGTTTTGTTTTTGATGAAGGGTTGGGAAAAATTCTGATGGATCCTAAACTTCTGAAAAATATAAATAAGCAGCAACAAGATGGGGACGGATTCCAGCGTAGCTGTAAGGAAGACTCACCCCTAACCCTCCTTCGCACAGTACAATCAAAAGCAAACCCACCACCATTGAATGATTCTAACTCACAGTGACCCATGAGAGCTCTGGTGCCATAGTTGTTAAAACACTCAACTGCTAACCAAAAGGTCAGCGGTTCAAACCCACCAGCTGCTCTGTGGGAGGAAGAGGCAGCATCTGCTTCTGTAAAGATTACATTTTTGGAAACCCTGTGGGGCAGTTCTAGTCTGTCCTATGAGCCTCGATAGGAAAGCTTAGCAGGTTACTAACGAGTTGGTAAAACACATTTGAAATAGATATTTGATGACTTTCTTCAGAAGTTAAAAATCAGCATGGGACTTCTGAATACTGTTGGGGTCATTACTTGGCCAGAGGAAGGGTCAGTGGTTAGAACCCACCGGTAGCTCCATGGGAAAAGGATGTGGCAATCAGCTTCTGTCAAGGTTAGCAGTCTTGGAAACCCTACTGGGGCCATTCCTACTCTGTTATAGGGTCGCTGAGTCGGAATCAGCTCGATGACAATGGATTTTATGGATTTTGTTTGGTTTTATTTTTATTGCTATTTTGCTGTTGTTTGCCATTGAATTGTTTCCAACTCATAGGGTCTCTGTGCACAGCACAACCAAACACAGTCCGACCCTGCACCATCCTCATGATCGTTGCTACATTTGAGCAATTGCTGCTGTCACTGTGTCAATCCATCTTTTGGGGGGATTCTCTTTTTCTCTGCCCCTCCACACTTTACCAAGCATGGTGCCAAAGTGTCCAAAGTATGAGAGACAAAATATTTCCATCCTCACTTCTAAGTAGTTTCATGCCTAAGCTTCTTCCAACACAGATGTGTTTGTTCTTCTGGCAGTCCTTTAAAGAGAGGCCTAGATGACTTCCAATCTGCATATTCTTTGGGAATTCTTTATGTTGGGCAGGGACAGCTTTAGCGTAAAGGAGTCATTCTTTTTTCCTGTCAAACTTTCAGAAGTACTTTTGCTTTCAGCGTTTCTGCAAAGAAAGCTATTTCTCAAGAGAAATTACAAAGGCATTCTCTGCATCATCTTTAACTAATGGCTGTTGAGCTGCTATAGTGTACAAAGTGCAATACAGAGCATGCAAAGGACCAAATGCTTCCAAGTGTTTGCAGGCTGCTCCATTATTTCTTCCATGATGACCTTGTGACAGCAGGGCAGAGCCCCGTGATAGAAGGCTCAATTATTGTAATTCTCTAGCAGCAGGGCTTTCAACAGGCTTTTCCACTCCCCACTGTTCATGTGCAATGCAGATGTCTGATTATTCTGCAGCACAGTGATGGAAGGCCAGGCTCCACCCTCTTGTACAGTGGCCCTCACTTTCCCCTGGATGAGCTCTGGCTGCTCCTTCATGACCAACATCAGGTTCAATTTAACCCACTTCAATTTGCACTTTGGACTACCTCTAGGACACCTTTAGAACTCCAACATGCACTTCCCTATTATGTAGTCAGCTTTTGTAATTTGCCTATCCCTGCTGTATGGATTGTTCCAATATCATTTCTGCTGTGTTATCATTGTATAAGAAAATGAGTTGGCATAGAAATTCATAATGATTATCAGGAACAACCATAAAATAATTTACATGAATGGTAAGGCTGATCTTTGTTGGTATCTTGGCTTTCCAGAGAACAAAAGAACCTTAGAAGACATGGGAGACCGAAGTGTGAGGCATGGGATGAACAAAACTAAACTATATTTACTTGGAAGCCTGAATGCCACAGCACCAAGGTGTCTGTGGAGGTGAGTGTGAAGAGCAGACTTCTTTGACAAGGCCCCAAGTTTAGAAAGTCCTGCTGCTCAGCCATGAATCAGTAACAAAGAGGAGAGATCTTTCACTTGGATCATTTCTGATGTAGGCTAATTGCCCCCACCATGTTCGTTTTATGATGATCTTAACTTTACTACCCATTTAGATTAAATTTTACCTGTAAAACTTCATTGGATCACACTCTTCCAAGACTAAGAATTAAAGGGAATACACGAGCAGGCACGTGGTCTGACTGGTGACCACGTTGGTTACCAATACAGGGAAGTAAGGGAAAAACAGCAATGAAGCTGTGAGCTAAGTCCCACCATGTTCAATAGACTCCTGTGAACTCGGGTGGAGACGTGGTTGGCCAGCAATGTGGCAAGACCTGGGGACTCCTGGGCCCAGAGTCAGTGACATAGACACAGAGGACTAGAGTGGAGAGTGAAGCGTCCAGCTGATAAGTAAGGGAATTTGCACAAGAACACCCACACTTGCAGATAATACCCACTTGACCTGGCTTCAATGGCTAGATGATTAGAACTTGACTAGAAGAAGAAAGAAGAGGGGGAAAAAAAGAGTAACCTGATACAATGTGATGAGCTTGACCTACACCTATGCATGCAGTAGCTCAAAAGAGGGAACAAATCTTTACAGCAAGGCTCATTTCCACCCTCTTGGTACACAGGGTAGACAGGGATGGGAATTTTGAACATTGGCTACCTAAAATGGGGCGGGGGGAGGACTACAAAAGCAAGAAGTGACTGGATTACAAACTCTCAAGAGGGAGCCTAGATCTAGAGGGCACAGAGGAAGATAGACTCTCCACTGAATAGTATCCAATCTGCCTGGGCAAGGCTGATGAAAGGAGATGAGGATAGGACTCTTGTGGTACAATAGTGAATAAATACTATCAGGACTGACTGGGCGTGTTGGAAATGTAAAGGTGGCATTTTCTAGCAAAGGGAGTGGAGTGGTTGACTTTGCAGTCCAGAAGCAGAGGTCCCTGGGAACATCAAGGGAGAAGAGTAGAGTGCGGGACCCTACCCAGAGAAACAGTGACACCAGAGATGGAGGCAGAGATGATGACATGGAGAGATGGAGCGGCTGTGGACTCCAGACCCAGAGAGGGAAAGGGCCTGTGTGCTGACAACTGAGGGGCAGGCTTGTGGGGTATATCCTTTGGTTGTATGTTGTATAGAGGGGATTTTAATCATGGCAATGAAATGATATACAATAGGATGAATGTAAAGCTAATGAAAAGATCTTGAGAGACTGAGGGATTCCTTGGCACACAGTTTGAAAAACACTGCCATGTTTCTAGCTTGTGTATGGCAAGTTCTGGGACCTTCAGATAAATGTCTGAAGTTTGGCATCATAGGATGAGAAAGAGTAAACATTCCTTTCTGACTGTTCTCTCCCTCACCTCACATATCCATGTTTTCTCTTTTCCTTTCTCTCCTCAGCTGTTCTCTCTCACTCTCATTGCCAACTTGTGGTGATGTTTTAACTGTGGGTTTAGAGACCCATATCAGAGGTCCCAGAAAAGTCACACTCTAAACACAGAATGTATAACACTTGGAAAAAGAAACTCCACTTCAAAGGTTTTTAGCCAGTATCTCTGATTGGTACCAAATCCTAAGTAATTTAGCTTTGGTTTTCATACTAAGTTCATACACGTTATATATCATTTGCATTTAGGAGAACTTATAATCATGGAAAGCACTGTAGCTGCTCTTCTTTCTCTTAAGAAACTTGGATTTATCATTTTAAAATTCTGAAAGTTTCTAAAATTGCAGGATGAAATTCTAATCACGAACCAATAAACACAATTAAAGTTCTGCTCAAATTGGATAAAGTAGGACTTTCTGAAGATAATATTTGTCAAGGAAACATCAGGGACCAGCTCTGCAGTCTAGAAGTAGCTGGCAGGACAATAGCAGCTGGCGGTTAGATGGAGCTGAAATAGGTCATTTGGACCTACAATTGGGAGTAAGCTCTGACAGATGCAGTATGGAGGCTGTTGAATCTATAAACCCAGAAGTGGCCTTGGGCAGATTGTTTTCCCCTTGGAGAGGACTAAGAAAAAGGCCTGAAAATGCACGTAACATCTTGAGGGGCAGGGTTGACAGAATTGCTGTATCTCTTGTATTATGATAGCCAGGGAAGCTGATCTGATTAACTCGGGTTGCTATTTATGTAGTCTCTGGGTAAAGTTTGCATTTCAGCTCCTCCAAAATGAGTTTAGGAACCCTGTGTATATTTTTCATCTCTTTTATAAAGTATCCTCAGCTTACTTTGTTACACTACTTTTATTTCTGAGTACCTTTCTTTCAGCCTCTCAAAGTACAAACACTCATTAATTAAACCAACTTCACAGTTTCCACATGAGATGGGCAGTGATTTTTTTTTTTTTTAAAGTTATAGAAATTAAATAGCTTGGCCAAAACCAATTATTAGCAAAGCCACTGGTGGATTGAGAATAAAACCAGGAGTTCAATGGCTTCCAACTCTCCCTCCTTACAATCACACTTCCATACTTAGTTTCTTTTTCTTTCCCATCCACCCACCCCTCTCTGTGAGATAATTTGTATTTTCATTATTTTCATGTGTCATGACCATTAGGGAACTGTCAGAACAAAGGGAGAAAAGACTTGATTTCATCTTTGTCCCAAAGCAAATACTCTCAGATTCTGTTTTTCCTCCTCTGCTCCCACCACATGGCACCCCCAGTTTTCTAATCCCTAAATCTCTGAAAGATTGGCCCCTTCAGCAAAGGATGAGAGACTGCTGTCTCTTACACAGGAGCCTCCATGGACAATATTCATGAAAGACTGAAGTGACGTCCAAATACCCTTGGGATTCGTCTAGTGACAAATAAGAACAAGAGGGACTGTTCCTCTTTTTCTTCAGACTGGAACTAGCTCAAGTTTTGAACTCTTTGCATTCTATCTTGTTTTTAAGTTCCGTGGTTTGGTCAGTCCACTGAGGGAGTTTGAGAATTTGCTGGGAATACTCTTCTTGGCTCAGTGAGAAAAAATTGATGCCACAGGACATCTTGTTGGCCTTTTGTGAAGTGACATCACATACCTGTCTCAGAGGCTTAAAACCACTCTATGTGTTGCCATTTTGAACTCAGCCAAGTTGGGCTTGCGCCTGTTCCTCCTCCCACACCACTAGAGGTGCTGTGTGGCTAGATGGCACGCAATGACAATGCAGGACACTCCTAAGATCCCTCAGTATCTTTTTTCCATCTACAGAGCTCCCCTTCCCTGTAGCAGAAGTCCTGTTACTTAGCCAGCTGGTTGCTTTATTTCCATGACTGACAGTTTTCAGACAATGAGAAACAGATTCATGCAAAGCCCTGGCATGAAAAGATTCACTTGACTTTCATTTCTAAGAACAGAAAATGACTCCCAGCATCCACCTTTTAGAAGACAGGTTTGTTGTCACCCTTCTATCAAACTGATGCAGTCATCTTTCCAACTGCCCTATTCTGTTACACTCTTTAGTTGCACTGCAAACCTTCATACAAAAGTGAATCAAAACCCTCTGGTGCTTCCGTAGTTACATGCATACACAGTCTTTGGATCACATGGGTGATCAAATAGGATACTTGGACAGAAGTTATCTGAGCGCCAGCTTAGTCTTCCTGCAAAGGTCATCCCTTAGCTATTAAATGTGGATGTACGTGTTTATCCAGATGCCCGATTCCCCTCAGTCTGGAAAACAAATAAAGATAGAGAATTGTCTCAAGCATCCTATGAGTAGTTCATTGAATAATCCCATTTCCCTCCATCAAGTGAATCAAATAAGAGGTGAACTGCCTTCTGGCTTTACGTTATCTATAAAAGCCGAGTTGAAGGATGTCCTTGGTCGGCTTCAAGTTTGAAGAGAGGGAGGACTAGCAAGACAGAAGAATATGTTTAAACAACATAGACATGTTCATTTCTCATTTGCCTTTCCAAGTACAATATCTCCTCCCTCTGCAGCCTTAATCTTCCTTAAAGAAGGTATGCAAATATTAAATTAAACCATATGAAATTGCCAACATTTAACTTTTTTGCCCTGAGAAATGTCAATTTCATACGATTCAAATAACAGGGGGGGAAACAGCATGTTACTTTTGACATACAAAATCAGATTCTTCATCAAGACACTGGAGTAAAAGCAATGTGCTGTCAACAGAGAAAGGGTTTCTATATTTATGTATTTGACATATCCAGGGCTAAATAATAGGATCTCTTACAAACTGCACTACTGGGACACCTGTATATAGTTGTAGTTCTAAATTCTATTTTAAATAGCTCACTAGATGTTCTTAAATGAAATTTTAATTTTTTATCCCTGTGAATATTTTGACTTTGTTTTAAAGTTTGTTTTAATTAAGTGATTTAACTTTACTCATACCAGTGTGGCACTGTAGGATAAGCACTGAACCATTAACCTCAAGGTTGATGGTTCAAATCCACCAGCTGCTTCTTGGAAACCCTATACAGGAAGGGTAGTTATGAGTCGGAACCAACTGGACGTCACTTAACAACAACATACCATTAATAACTTGCATTTCTGAGTGATTTGACTACTCTGCTACACTCTCTGAAGAAAATAAAAGACTTCCGATTTACCATCATTTCCTACCCCCAGGCCCAGAAGTCACTCTTGGTTTCATTTTGTTCTTATTAGTTTTTGTTTTGTCTTGTTTGCTGCTTTTTTTTTAAATAAATATCCTGAAATGACAGCTTCCTTGCTGGCCAATAATGGCCTGAGAAAAAGAGGAAGCTCCCCAATGAGATGGATCGGCACAGTGACAGCAGCAATGGGCTCAGGTGTAGCAAGGCTTGGGAGGTTGGCCCAGGATGTTTTATTCTGTGGTGCAGCGGGTCGCTGTGAATTGATGCTGACTCAATGGCACCTAATGACAACAACAGATATAGCTATGTAGGTTCCCTGTGGGAGACAAACCTCCAGTTCAGCCCCCACCCATCTGTCTGTGGAGGCTTATGTGTTGCTAGGACACTGAGCAGATTTCAGCAGAGCTTCTACACCAAGACAGACTAGGAAGTAAAGCCTCGTGCTCTACTTCCAAAAATAATCCAGCCTGATCCACAACCAACTGTGGGAGTGGTGTCAGACCGGGCAGCATTGCGTTCTATTGTACATGGCTGGGAGACTGAATCCAAGGCAGCTAGCCACAGATTCACAGTATTTCCACAGCTATTATTCATTTTATTCTTTTACCCCTGGAGGATAGAGTAAGTTTTGTTACCTTCATTTGACAGGTGAGAAAAATGAGACTCGAAGAAGAGAACTGACTTGCCAAAAAGCATTCCATTAGTTAATGACTCATTCTTTGGACACCAGGGCCTGCACTCTTTCTGCTCGAACCTAACAGCCTTTGTACTAGCTGACTTGTGCCTGGCTCCCTAATGTCTGTGGAGGGTGAGCTCAGACTGCCTTTTAAACCAACCTGACCAGGAAACCAAGCCCATGCAGTGCCTTTCCCCATTTGATGCCATCTCAGTGCACTCTCTTCACCCAGAAGGGGCAGGCAATGCTAACCTGCGAGGGCTGCTCTGCAAAGTGAATGGAAACATCACACAGAGATAAAGTCCAGAGTAGAAATCTCATTTTCCTGCTGCCTCCAGCTAGAGGAGAAAACATCCCGGGGCTCCTCCTTCTGAGAGTCGGTTCACCTTCGGAATATAAATGGCAGCCTTCCTCCAGTGACTTGCCCATTCCTATGGCAGACAAACAGCACGTTCCATGAGTAAGACACATGACTCAGGGCTTCAATCCTGAAATCAGACATATTTTTAATTCAAGTTCTGTGCAATTTGGCTAGCATTAACTTTATTGGGTAATTACCTCATTCGGAGTGCTGTAACAGCACAGTCGACAAGAATGTCAGCGTGCTACAAGAGATATACATGCTGACAGCAACACAGAGAGGAGCTGAGGCACATTTTTAAACCTATTTATTAAAATTTTATGACTAAGTCATTTTCTCCCTTGTGGGCTTGCCTTGTCATTTGTGTGGGGTTATAGTGGCTTGAATATAAATGGTGGCCCAATCTCCCTGTCATCCATACCAGCTATCTCTGAGCTAGAAAGATCACCTCAGGTTCTTCCTACCCACCCAAGAATTGACAGGGCAGCCAATAGCTTGACTTCATCCATCATCCCAGCATGCTAACCAAGGGCTGACAGAGTGAGCTTTTCCCTACAATGAAGGGAGGGCTTCCTTCATCTGGGTCTCATCACTTCTGACTACCCATATTCATGAACATGTCTTCAGCTAGGAAAGTTTGAGAAATGTCACACACACTTTTTGCCCTTATGTGGTGCACAGCTCAGAGGACAGTGCCCTGGTAAAGATACCTTGTTGTTAAGTGCCTTCACATCACTTAAACTCACAGCGGCCCCGCATAGGGTTTTCGAGGTTTTAAAATCTTTGCAGGGGCAGAAAGTGTCATCTTTCTCCCACGGAGCAGCTGATGGGTTCACAGTCCAGTGCTTATCATGTGGAGCCATCACATTACCCTTCTACAACTTACAGTCAAACTTTTAGAAGATCCTGATGCTTGACATTACTAAGCACAATGTTTTCCAAATCTTTCTGGCCATGGAAACTTTTCATCATGTTGTTATTGTTGTTAAGTGCTGTCATGTCGATTCCGACCCATAGCTACCCTGTGTAGGGTTTCAGAGGAGCAATTGGTGAGTGTGAACTGCCAAGTAGCAGCTACTAATGTATCCTAAAGCCAGTGTCTTATGGAGCATATACAATGGGAAAGCAAACCTAGATTTTGCTCAGGACTACACCATCCTATCCCTGAAGAGCGTGGTTCCAACCAGCTCCACCACTTTCTACTAATGTAACATTGGACATGGTATGTCCATGAGTCTGTTTCATCATCCATGAAAGAGGGACAATAATAGTGCCTATCTTACAGGCTGTTGTGAGTTTTAAAGAGATCATATACTTAAAAACCTAATAAATGTTAATAGTTATTACTGTTATTGTTGTTAGATGCTGTAGAATCTATTCCGAATCACAGTGACCCTATGAACAACAGAACAAAACACTGGTTCTACGCCATCCTCACAATTGCTGTTCTGTTTAAGCGCATTGTTGCTGCCGCAGTATCAATCCATCTCATTGGATCTATCTCCTTTCCATTAACCCTCCACTTTACCAAGCATAATGTCCTTCTCATAGGACTGGTACTTCCTGACAACATGTCCAAAGTATGAGAGACAAAGTCTTGTCATCATCACTTTAAGGAGCATTCTTGCTGAACTTCTTCGAAAACAGATTTGTTTTTTCTTCTGGCAGTCCATGGTACTTTTAATATTCTTCACCAACACCATAATGCAAATGCATCAATTATTCTGTGATCTTCTTTATTCATTGTCTAAATTTCAATTGCAAATAAAGTGATTAAAAATACTATGGCTCAGGTCAGGTGTGCCTCCTCAAAATGATACCTTTGCTATTAACCACTTTAAAGAGGTTTTACACAGATTTGCTTAATGCAATACATTGTTTGATTTCTTGGTTGTTGCTCCCATGAGTGTTGATTGTGGATCCACACAAAATGAAATTTTGACAATGTCAATCTTTTCTCTCTTTATCATGATTTTGTTTATTCATCCAGTTGTAAGTATTTTTGTTGTCATTACATTGAGGTGCAATCTATCCCGAAGATTGTGGTCTTTGATCTTCATCAGTATTTTAAGTCCTCTTCACTCAGCAAGCAAGGTTGTATCACCTGCATATTGCAGGTTGTTAATGAGTCTTCCTCCAATCCTGATGCCATGCTTTTCTTCATATAATCCAGCTTCTCTGATAATTTGCTCTGCATAGAGAAAACATCAATAGAATGTGGAAGAAATACAGAGTCACTGTACCAAAAAGAAATGGTCGATTTTCAACCATTTTAAGAGGTAGCATTTGATCAAGAGCATTTGATATTGAAGGAAGAAGTCCAAGGTACATTGAAGGCATTGGCAAAGAACAAGTCACTGGGATTTGATGTAATACAAATTGAACTCTTCAACAAACTGATGTGGCACTAGAGGCACTCACTCATCTATGCCAAGAAATGTGAACGACAACTATCTGACCAACTGATTGGAAGAGATCCATATTTGTGCCCATTCCAAAAAGAGGTGAACCAATGGACTGTGGAAATCATTGGACAATATCAACAAGGGAACACCAAATGGTTTAAAATTAGGAAAGGTGTGTGCCAGGGATGTATTCTTTCACCATACTTATTCAATCTGTATACTGAGCAAATAATCCGAGAAGCTGGGTTACATGAAGAATGGCATCAGGATTGGAGGAAGACTTGTTAAACAACCTGCGATATGCAGGTGATACAACCTTGCTTGCTAAAAGTGAAAAGTACTTAAAATACTTATTATTGAAGATCAAAGATCATTAGGTTACATCTCAATGTAAAGAAAGCAAAAATCCTCACCACTGGACCAATAAACAACATTCTTATCAATGGAGAAAATATTGAAGTTGTCAAAGACTTCATTTTGCTTGGATCAGCCATCAATATTCATGGAAGCAGCAGTCAAGAAATCAAACAACATATTGCATTAGGCAAATCTGAGGCACAAGACCTCTTTAAAGTGTTGAAGAGCAAAGATGTCAGTTTGAGGACTAAGGTGCATCTGACCCAAGCCATCTTATTTTCAATAACCTCATATGCATGCAAAAGTTGGACAGTGAATAAGGAAGACCATAGAAGAACTGCTGCATTTGAATTGTGATGCTGGAGGAGAAAATTAAAAGTACCATGGACTATGAAAAGAACAAACATCTGTATAAGAAGAAGTATAGCTCCCTGAAAGCCAGGATGGCCAGACTTTGTCTCTCATACTTCGGACATATTATCAGGAGGGACCAGTCACTGGAGAAGGATGTCATGTTTGGAAGGTCAAGGAAAAGAGGAAGATCCCCAATGAGATGTATTGGCACAGTGGTGGCAAAAATGGCCTCAGGCATAGCAGCAATTGTCAGGTTGGCCCAGGACTGGGCAGTGTTTCATTCTGTTGTGCATAGGGTCACTATGAGTACCGACTCTATGACACCTAACAACAACAACATACAGATTGAATAAGTGGTGTGAACAGAACAGAATCCTGGCATACAATTTTCTTCACTTAAACCATTTGATATTCTCTTGCTCTGTTTAATCCTCTTTGTGTATATACAAGTTCCTCATGAGCACAATAAAATACTCTGGAATTCACATTCTTTATAATGCTATTAATATTTTGCTATGATCCACACAGTTGAATAATGTCTTTACATAGTCAATAAAACGTAACAACAATTGTGAGGATGGTTCAGGACTGGGCAGTGTTTCATTCTGTTGTGCGAAGGGTCTCTATGAATCAGAGTCAACTCGATGGCACCTATCAATAAAAGCATCTTTCTGGTGTTCTCTGCTTTCAGCCAAGTTCCATCTGATATCAACAATGCCTTCCCTAGTTCCACGTCCTTTTCTGAATCCAGCTTCACTTTCTGGCAGCTTGCTGTCGATGAAAATGCTGCAACCATTTTTTAATTATCTTCAGGAAAATTTTACTTACATGTGATAATTATGATATTGTTTGATGATTTCCACATCCCATTGGGTCCTTTGGAATAGGCACAAATATGGATCTTTTCCAATCAGTTGACCAGATAGCTGTCTTCCTAATTTCTTGGCATAGATGAGAGGACATCTCTAGTGTTGCATCGGATTGTTGGAAGCTTTCAATTTATATTCAGTTCCTAGAGCCTTGTTTTTTTTGCCATTGCCTTCAGTGCAGCTTGGATTTTTTTTAATTTAGTACCATCGGTACTTGATCATACTGTACCTCTTGAAATGAGTGAACATCGGCCAATTCTTTTTGGCATAGTGACTGCATTCCTTCCATATCCTTTTGATATTACCTGCATTGCTCAATATTTTGCTCATGGAATCTTCCAATATTGCAACTGAAAGCTTGAATTTTTTCTTTAGTTCTTTCAAACTGAAAAATGCTGACCATGTTCTTCCCTTTTGACTTTCTGACTAGATCTTTGCACATTTCATTATAATACTTGATTTTTGTCTTCTTGAGCTGCTATTTGAAATTTTCTTTCAGCTCTTTTACATCATTTCTTCCATTTGCTTTAGTTTCTCTATGTTGAAGAACAAGTTTCAGATTCTCTTCTGTCATCCACTTTGATCTCTTCTTTATTTCCTGTCTTTTAATGACCTTTTGCTTTCTTCATGTATGATGCTCTGGATGTCATCCCACAACTCTTCTGGTCTTGGTCATTAGTGTCTAAAGCATCAAATCTGTTCTTGAGATGGTCTCTAAATTAAGGTGGGATATACTGAAGGTCATGTTTTGGCTCTCATGGAATTGTTCTAATGTTCTTCCACTTTAGCCTGAACTTACATATGAGCAATTGATGGTATGTTCTACTGTCAGCCTCTAATTTTGTTTTGGCTGATGATATTGATCTTCTCCATCTTCTCTTCCCACAGATGTCAATTTGATCCTTTTGTATTCCATCTGGTGAAGTCCATGTGTATAGTCACTGCTTATGTTGTTGAAAAAGATATTTGCAATGAGTAAGTCATTGGTATTACAAAATTCTAGCATTGTTTCTATCACCAAGTTCATATTTCTAACTATGATCCTTCCTCTTTGTTTCCACCTTTCACATTCTATTCACCAGCAATCATCGATGCATCTTGATTGCATGTTTGATCAGTTTCAGACTGAAGAAGTTGGTTGTTGTTGTTAAGTGCCACTGAGTTGGTTCCAACCCATAGTGACCTTGTATAAGGTTTCCGATGAGCAACAGGTGAGCTTGAACCTCTAACCTTGTGGTTCAAACTGACTTTGTAGTCTAGTGCATTAACCCACAGTGCCAAACCAGGATTTGGTAATAGAATTCAGTTTCATCATCACTGGCTTTAGTGGTTAGTGCATAAATTTGAATAGTGGTTTTAACTGATCTTCCTTGTTGTTGTTAAGTACCGTCGAGTTGATTCCAACTCATACCAACACTGTATGAGTAACTGGTGGGTTTGAACTGCTGATTTTGTGGTTTGTAGTAAACCTTGTGGTTTGCAGTCTACAGCCCCACACCAGTAGGCATATGGATAATATCCTATCACAGACAACATTGTACTTCAA
Organism: Chrysochloris asiatica; assembly: GCF_000296735.1. Classification (NCBI taxonomy): domain Eukaryota; kingdom Metazoa; phylum Chordata; class Mammalia; order Afrosoricida; family Chrysochloridae; genus Chrysochloris; species Chrysochloris asiatica. Next base: position 36,614,383 of record NW_006408528.1, read on the forward strand.
GATAGATTTCAAAATGCTATTTTTAATGATGAATGCAACACCATTCCTCTTTAGTTTGTCATTCCTGGCATAGTAAAACATATGATTGTCCAATTCAAAATGGCCAATAGCAACCCATTTCAGCTCACTAATGCCTAGAATGTCAATCTTTATGTGTTCCATGATTTTTGATGACTTCTAGCTTTCCTAGATTCATATTTCATACAAGGGTGAGTCAAAAAATATCTGCACTCCCTTTATATTAAAACATCCAACCACGTCCATGGCTGATGACAACATTGAGCATGCACGTGTAATTATTTGGTCGGATGACTGTGGATTATGTGGCAAATTATTTGCAAATCAGCCATGGCTCTAACTATGAAATAATCCACAACAGACTTGGGTTTCACAAAGTTTGTGTGACAAGTGGAATGCGAACTTTATCCAGAGAAGCAGCAATACCAGAGATGGAGGCAGAAATGGGGACTTGGAGAGAGGGACCAGCTGAGGACTCTAGATTCATGGAAAGAGAAAGACTGAGAGCTGGCGGCCATGAGGCAGGCTTGCAGAATGTGCCCTTTAGTGGTATAGATTATTATATGTGCCTGAGTGATAAAAAAAGAGAGAAAGAGAGAGCTAAAATGAATAGAGAGAAATACTGTTAACTGATGGTACATGGAGGGGATTATAATCATTGCAATAAAACAAAGTATTTGATTTGTTGAATGTAAAACGGATGATCTGCCCTATAAACTTTCACTCAAATCACAATAAAAACTTTTTTTTAAAAAGTTTCTGTGAGATGGGTACTGAAAGAATTCACAAAAGAGCATACAGAGGAGTGGTTGGACATCTGCAAACAAAATTTGAACTGATACTAAAAAGAAGGTAAAAGTGTCATTTTAAAAAATTGTTGCTGGAGACATGGATTCATCATTACATGCCTGAGAGTAAACAGCAGAGTATGGAATGGAAACATCCTCAGTCGCCTACAAAGAAAAAGTTCAAATTCAACCATCATCTGGAAAATTGATGCTTAACAGTTTCTAGGACTCTCCAGCGCCAGTATTAAAACACTATCAGGAAAAAGTTTCGACAATCATCATGGCTCCTTGCAGTGAGATGAACACTGAAGACCGATGCCTAAACTTTGGATTGAACACAGAGGAGTGCTATCCAAAGACGTTGTGATCTTGCATGATAATGCACATCCCCACACCTCTGCCCACACTGTTGACACTCTGCAAAAATTTTGTTCTAAGGTGTTAAAGTGTCCTCCTTATAGTCCTGATTTTGTTCCCCTGTTTGACCCCCTGAAAGCAGCCCCTCCAGGATGAAGACTCACCTCTGATGAAGAAGTGAAGACAGCAGTGCTTTCATGGCTCACAGCTCAGCCTAAAACACTTTTTATTTAGAGATTACAAAATCTTGTTGATAGATGGACCAAGTGTATTGAAAAGCAAAGTGATTATGTGGAAAAGTGATGTATTTGTCTTTTCTAAAAGTTGATTAAAATTAATTCTGCAGCCAGTGTGTGGATAATTTTTGACTCACCATCATACATTCCATGTTCCAATTATTAATATTTGCAGCTGTTTCTTCTCATTTTGAGTTGTGCCTTTGGGTCCACAAAATTTTGCTCCTCCACCTCATTAAATTCAACTCTACTTTGAAGAAGCAACTCTTCCCCAACTATTATTTTGATTGCCTTCCAATGTGAGGGGTTCATCTTCTTGCACTATATCAAGCAATATTCCATTGCTACCCATAAGTTTTCAGTGACTAACCATTCATAAGTGGCCCACCTCTCCATTTTCCTACTCTGTCAAAGTCTAGAAGCTCCCCTGGCCCCTGTCCTCCAAAGTTGACCCTGCTGATATTTAAAATACTGGTGGCATACCTTCCAGCATCACAACAACACACAAGCCGCCACACAACAAACTGACTGTTGGTGTTTTTAAAAATAAGTGTCAGTTGGCTACTCAAAATGGGGGTGGCTACAAAGGCAAGAAGTGACTGGCTTACAAACTTTCAAGAGGGAACCTAGATTCAGAGGGAATGGAGGAAGGTAGAATCTCCACTGAGTAGTATATAGTCTATCTAGGTGAGGCTGATGAAATGAAATGCGAATGGGTCTCTTGTGATACAATAGTGAATAATTGTTATCAGGACTGCTTGTGAGGATTGGAAATGTAAAGGTAGACATTTTGCAGCAAGGAGGGGCGTGATTAACTTTTCAACCTAGGAACAGAGGTCCCTGGGACCATCAAGGGAGAAGAGCGGAGAGCGGGTCCCTACCCAGAGAAGCAGTGATGCCTGAGATGGAGACAGAAACGATGACGTGGAGAGATGTAGCAGTTGGGGACTTTAGACACAGAGACGGAGAGGGGCTGTGTGATCACGACCGGGGGCAGGCTTGTAGTGTATACCCTTTGGTTGGTTGATGATGCATGAAGGGGATTGTAGCCATGGCAATGAAATGATATACGATAGGATGAATGTAAAACTAATGTTCTCCCATGTAAACTATCACTTAATTCACAATAAAACATTTTAAAAAATGTGTCAGGATGATATCAATACATTGAAATGTACATATGAAGTAAATGAAACATAATATTGAGCTCCGTGTTCATTGGTTCTTTGATTAATTTTTCCAATTAAAAAAATCCTGTCATTTAGTCTCCCATTGACTCTTCTAACCCTCTTGGCTTAGCTAGCACTTTTAGAAGTTATGGTTTGGCACTGTAGGATAAGCACTGGACCACAAGGTTGGTTTGAACCAGAAGGTTGGTGGTTCAAACCCACTAGCTGCTCCTTGGAAACCCTATACAGGCTCTTTATGAGTTGGAACAGACTCAACAGCACTTACCAACAACATCATAGGGGGATTGGCAGGGATGTTGCTGGTTTAGAAGAAATTTAATCTGAAGGAAGCAAAGTAAGGGGTGGTTGAGCTGAATGAGGTAAACACTGGCTTGTGTAATTTCCCACCCCAGACCACTACCAGGACCCTATGATTGCCAGAGAAAATAACCACATGTTCAAGGTTGGACATGCTTCCAGGGTCCCTTGAACACTTTGGGGAAGAATGTAAACTTCTTCTGTCCTTTTAAGTGAAGTGGCCTGGAGTTTGAAAACCACCTAGCTCAGTACTGAGACTTGGAATTCAAATATCAGGGGGAGTCATCCACCAGGTGTTCCCGGTTTGGTTGTGCTTTCCCTCAAGATTTTGTTTTAGATCAGCTGGAATTAGCACTCACTGTCCCAGAAATAATGATTTGCCTTCTTAAGACTGCCCAGTCTCCCAGCACTATGAGAAAACATCTGGTCAGAAAAGTAAGAGCTTGCCTGCAGTCACACAAGTAGTTGTTGATAACACCAAGAAGATTTCACGCCTCTCAGCTTCTGCACAGCCCTTGTTCACCACAGAGCACTCTACATGCTCAGCTTCAGTACATCCACTTCAAACTCCTTTTGTGATATGGTCTAGCAAGAGAGAAAAGCAGATGGAAAGATGACAGAAGACAAGAAAATGGTAAAAGAACAAGAAAAAAGTGATGCTTTCTCTCGCCTTCCTTTTCTTACAGGGGCATCATTCACAAAATATTATATTAGTACTATTAACCAATGTGTTGAGTGCTTGCCATGTACCTGGCATGGTTTTTGTTGTTGTTGTTAAGTGCGTTTCATATGTGAGCCTGACTCACCCTTGGGTGATACAGTTAACATGCTGGCTGCCAACCAAAAGGTTGGAGGTTTGAACCTACCAGAGGTACCTTAGAAAAATGGGCTGGCAGTCTGATACCCAAAAAAGCAGCCATTGAAAGCCCAATAGAGCACTATTCTATTCTGATTCACATGGGTCACCATCAGTCATCACTGGCAGCAACTAGGTAAGTAGTCCTGTGGTGCTGTGGCATCAGTATTGGGCTGTAACCTCAATGTTCAAATCCACCAGCCACTCTGCAGGAGAAAGAAACTGTTTGCCTTCTTAAGGATTTACAGTCTTGTAAACCCTATATCCTAAACCCTAAGGGGCTCTGGTAGCGTAGTGGTTACAAATCAGACTGCGAACAGCAAGGTCAGCAATTCAAAACTACCAGCTGCTCCACAGTAGAAAGATGAGGCTTTCTGCTCCCATAAAGATTTACTGCCTCGGAAACCCTGTTCAGGATCACTATGGGTTGGAACCAACTGGACAGCCCTATATAGAGTCGCTATTAGTTGGAATCAACTCCCTGGCAGTGACTTTGGGTTTTTTTAACATGAATTGGAGACTGTTAAATGCTGGCGCCCAGATGAAGAAATGAAAGCAAGATCTTTAGATAACTTGCTCACTTCTCACTGTCACTGAGCTAGTAAGAGATGAACCAGATATGGCCCTATGCAGGTGGTCTCTAGAACTCAAATTCTAACCCATTTGCAACATGTGTTGACCTTCACTCAGGTAATGTAGAGAGGACAACAAAGCCTTTAGCTTCTGCAGTATTGAACATCAGTAAAGCCTTTCGAACAAATGCTTATCACTGTATCCTAGTATTTTTCCAGAACTTGGACTTTTTAGAAAAAGAGAACATTGAATATTTCTATTTTAAGCATCAGGATATGGGTCATTTTATTCAAACACTTGTATATACTTGGTTCTCTCAGATCAAGTTCCTTCAGTGGAGTTTTGCTCTGAGGATCCCTGCATGCTGAATTAAAGGCCATATTCAGAAAAAATGTATGAGTCTTAGCATCTTTACCCATTAGAGCAGAACCACACTGTAAAATTTTCACTTGCCCTGCCTCCTTGATGCAAGACAAACGCTGAGCCACCAGCACTGGTGTTAGAGTTACGGCAAATTGATGATTTTCTGAAACAACTTTGATTTCAAAGGTTTTGTTTTGTTGTCAACATGCATGTTGGAGGTTGACTCAAAAATAGGATAACCATAACATGATACATATCAGGTCATTAAAAATGGTGGTGGTGTGTTATGGAGTCAGTTCCAACTCATAGCAACCAGGACTCCTCAATTAAAAAGGTTGTTGTTTTTAAGTGCCATTTTTCTTATTAGCGTAGGTAGGCGATTTCAATTGTAGTTTAGATGATTTTGGACTTGCAGAAGGGACCTGCTTCCTAAGTTTTTATATATATGATGCTTTGAAGTTCTTAGGAATACTTTTAGATGACAACCCAGTTGGTTTATACCTGTTTTGGGGTTTGTCTGCTACCAAGCATTTTATGCTTTGAGCTGGCCTATTTTTAGAATGATATTCTTCTCCCCTCTCACCAGTGTTTCAGGATTCTGATACAAGTCTGCTGCATTTTACAGTGCACATGGAAAATCAAGATTTAAGAAGAATGTGAGCAGGCATTTGTATGTTCTGATAAGCTGAAAAGACAGAAAAAAAAGGTCTGAGAATCTAAGGAAACCTGAGAATAAGGCTTTTAGTCAGGAAGAAAGACTGCTAGTTGTGGGCTGTCTTCAGAAGATTTGCATTTTAAAAGTTAGTGACTAATGTCATTAAAGGGCCCAGTTAAATTATTACAGTGGCTGCTTGCTTCAGGGCTCAGACAGGAAACTTTCAGTTTTCAAATCACATAAGACTAGCATGAGATAGTACTTTAAACTCCTGAAAACTATTTATATAACCTCTATAACTTTTTCAACCCAGCTCTAATGATCACACATCTGGCAGGAAAAGAATTTAAAACAAGTTTTTAGGCACAAAACCAAACATACTGCAGGTGAGTAGATGCCGATACATAGCCACCCTGTAGGAGATAGTAGAACTGCTCCACAGAATTTCTAAGACTGCAAATCTTTATGGAAATAGATTGCCTCGTCTTTCTCCCATGGAGTAGCTGGTGGGTTTGACAATGTCGGTGGTTCAAGCTCACCAGCTGCTCCTCGGAAACCTTATGCAGGGTCGCTATGGGTTGGAACCAACTCGACGGCACTTAACAAAAACAACAATCTATCCACACTCATCTTTTTAATGTATCGATTTTCTTTACTGCAAGGTACATTACAAACAATTATTCTAAAGCTATAGCAATTGTTTAGTATGAGCAATCCTTAGTGACCATCTTTTAAAATTGCTCCATTTGACTGGTGCCTTCCAGTTCAAACTGACTTTGCAGTCCAGCGCATTAACCCACAGCGCCACACCAGGTCTCGGGTAGATGGATAGGTGCTGCCAAGTGCATTCCAATACATGGAGAGCTTATATACAGCAAAATGAAACATTGTCCTGTCACAGTTCCTACCATGTTGGAGTTCATCAGTGTGACTAATGTGCCAGTGCCTCTCACCAAGGGTCTCCCAGGCCCTCACTGGATTTCTACTTCACCAAACAGGATGCGCGCCTGCTGTAATCGATACCTCCTGGTATCATGTTCATAGATAGCATGTCAGACAATGTTCTGTTGCAATTCATAATGTTTTCACTGGCTGAGTTATGCAAGTAGATCACCAGGCTATCCTAGTCTATCCTAGTCTGGAGGCTCCACTGGAACCCATCCATTATGACTGATCCTTCTGGTACCTAAGATACCAGTGGCATAGCTTCCTGGATCACAAAACCCACCACAGTAGTACAAACTGCCCAAGTTCAAAAGAACACACCCCAAATCCAAGTGCTACCAAAGTACCTATGTCTCTCTCCCCACCCTACTCCTCAGGCCTTCCTCTCAAGCTCTAGTGAGGGCACCCTATAACTAAAACACCCTGCAATCCTGGCCCTGACACAAGAGCCCCCACGGGCTGCTGCTTTTACTCACATTCAGCTAAGCCGGTGGTTTTCATAGATTCATTAGTGTGAAATCAGAGTCCTCTGGGAGTTTGTAAACCTCTGCTGGACCCCACCCCCTAAGCTCTGTTTCAGTGGGTCAAGAATATGCATTTCTAACAAATCCCAAGATGTTGTGATTTGAATATGTCCCCCACAAGTTCAAACCCTGCACCCACCTGTAACTATAATCCTATTTGGAAATAGGGATGTTCTTGTGTTGTATAAATGAAGGCATACTGGAATAGGGCAAACCTAAACTTCATCCTGGAGCCCTGGTGTGGAGCTGTAGGAATAGCACTGAACCACTAACCACAAGGTCGACAGTTCAAACCCATCAGTCACTCCTTGGAAATTCTATAGAGAGTTGCCATTAGTTGGAACCATCTTAACTGTGCTAAACAACAAACTTAATCCCTTCTGAGTTGTTATTGTTGTTGTTATGTGCCGTGGAGTCGGTTCCTACTCAGCGACCCTACACAGGGTTTTCAAGGCTATAAATCTTTATGGGAGCAGAAAGCCCCATCTTTTTCCCGCGGAACAGCTGGTAGTTTCAAACTGCTGACCTTGCCGTTCGCAGCCCGATTCGTAACCACTATGCTACCAGAGCTCCTTAATCCCTTCTGAGTGGTTCTTACAAAAAAGCAAAATCGACACAGACACACCCAGGGACAATATTATCTGAGGAACCATCTACATGCCAAGGAATGTTACCAACAAGGAAGGACCCTCCTCTAGAACCAATGTCCCTGACTTGGACTTCCAGCCTCCAAACCTGTGAGGCAATACATTTCTGTTCTTTAAAGCCACCCACTTGTGGGGTTTTTTTGTTACAGTAGCATTAGTTAACTAATGTGAATGTATTGGTCCCACACCACTCTTTGTGAACCACTGGTCTAAACAATTAACAAGAAAGTACCATTTTAATGCCCACAGTATTTATGTTTACATTTAAATGTTTTGTTTTCTCAGTACATATTTGCTTTTCCTATTTTACTTCCTGAAAAGACTTTAAGGACCCAGGTTGAATAGCAAAGCTGCTATACTGTTGAGTAACTAGCCCCACATTAATAAAACACCATGACAGGCTTTTACTACAAGGTAACAAGCATGCCTGTTTATGACTGAATGCCCCTCACATCTGATTCAACCTTGAAAAGCTCCACTTGAGGAATAAAATGATGCTCAATGTCTCATTCAAAAGGAACGGAATGTACCAGGTCCATCTCTAAGAGGGTCATTTTGCATCCCAGGCTGCCTAGAAAACGGGGTATAAGAGGTAACAGGACATGGCACTTAAACAAACCCTGAAGCCCATTGGCAGATGCCCCTCTACAGTCCAGTCAGTCCTGATCCAGATGCTGCTATGCCAACTACTGAGGCAGGCAGGCCGGCACAGAGTCTGATGAGAGCCACAAGGCTTTTCCTGAGGATACCTTCGGGTTGCTATGTCTGCAGTTTCTCACTTCCCTTTGAGCTATTATTCCCTGGGCCTGATCCAAAACCCCGACAGCAACCTTCCCAGAAATTCCCAGTGTCGGGCCTTGAGAGAAAGTTCCTTGTATTGTTTAATCTGGAGAAAACCGGAGACCATGTCACTGTGCTTGCTGGCTACCCATTACTCTATGCAGGTGCCATAGATTAACCATTTGTTTTCCTTCCTTTCCTGAGTGACTGAAGACAGAGTTGGAATGAAAGCGCAGCAGAAATCATGACCTTTTGAGACTTTCCTCGGAAGTGAAGACATGGAAGGGAAGGGTAGGGATCTCTTGTGATTTGAGTAAATCATTTTGGCAGTCTTTTTCACCAGCTGCTCATTGGTATTTGCAGGATTTGATGTCTAGGAAAGACATCAGGGATGAATTTAACCTGTGCCTTTCTCTGCAGACAGTGCTAACCCAAGCTCCCTCCCTGATAATCAGGGCTCAGCTTCCTAGGACTAGAGCCGTGCTTTCAATAAATCCCTGCTTCCTTGAGAGAAGAACGCTCAGGACCCATAGGAGCTGTGACCAAATAAACTGTTGTTGAATTCACTCTGACTCAGGGCAACCTTATGTATTTCACAACAAAGTCTTGCCCAGCCCTGTGCCATCTTCATGATCTTTGATATGTTTGAACCCATTGATTTCATTGAGGATTCCCCCCATTTTACTGATCCCCAAATACTTCTCAAAATAGCCTTCATATGCTTTTGAAACTAAAAGATTAAGGGGGGTTAAAGTTGGTGTGGGCTCTCCCACCTCTACTATCCCATAACCTTTTGCAGAAGTGGTGACCACATCAACCTTAGTCTCAGATTCCTTGACCAACTTTTGCCTCACAAGCAAGAACCAGTTGACTTTAGAATGGTCACATGATGTAGGATGCAGGAGACAGGAAACAGGAGCACACTAATGGCAGCCTTGACCATACAACAGACTGACCCAAAAGTAATAGTATCCTGATTCCCAAGTGAAATTGAACCCCTCACTCTTATGTTTCTCCAGTATCCCAGTAACTGCTTGTCCCCTGCAGAAACTTCCTGAGCTTATGCATACCCACTGCATTTCCTACACACATGCCTCTCTGCCACAAGGCTCCTTACTCCTGCTACCATCACCCATCATGCTGGGACTATTGACTGGATCAAAGTAAGAATATCACACAACCACAGAAATAGTTGCCATTACCAATGATGTAATCCTTCTATGCTTCTCTGCTTGGCCCTTTCATTTCCCACAGTGGCCATTTCAAGCCACCTCCAATCTCCTATAAGACCTATCTATCCCATCAACTCCCCCATGAGTCTCAGCACACAACCTTGTATCCTGCCTCACAAAAGAAATATATGCTATAAGATGAATGTCCACCCAACTTATAGCCACTACACATCTATACATTTATCTTTCTCAACAACACTGCATCATTCTCTGCTTTCATAGGGAAGAAAGATCTCTCATCTGTCTCAAGCAAACCACAGATGCACATCTCCTCTGGCCTCCACAGGAAATTTTGTTGTTGTTGTTAGGTGCCATTGAGTTGGTACTGACCCATAGTGACCTTATGCACAGCAGAACAAAACACTGCCCAATCCTGCCACGCTTGAGTCCATCAATGTTGCCACTTGGCCAATCCATCTCATTGGGGGATGATATACTGAGCGTGTTCTTCTGTTTGGGTTTTCTGATTCCAGATCTTTGCACATTTTGTTGTAATATTTGGCTTTATCTTCTTGAGCTGATCTTTGAAATTTTCTGTTCAGCTCTGGGACCTATTCATTTTTTCCATGTGCTTTAGCATCTCTACGTTGGG
>NW_006408528.1:36627515-36634193 GCF_000296735.1 Chrysochloris asiatica
TGAAAAGCAAAGATGTCAACTTGAGGACTAAGGTGTGCCTGACCCAATCCATGGTATTTTCAATAACCTCATATGCATGCGAAAGCTGGACAGTGATTTAGGAAGACTGTAGAATTGATGCTTTTGAGTTCTGGTGTTGGAGGAGAATATTGCAAGTGCCATGGGCTGCCAAAAGAACCAATAGATTCTTTTTGGAAGAAGTGCGGCCACAGTGCTCCTTGGAGGCTAAGATGGCTAAACTTTGTCTCTCATACTTCAGACATATTTTCAGGAGGGACCAGTCACTGGATAAGGATATCATGTTTGGTCAGAGAAAAAGAGGAAGACTCCCAACAAGATGGAGTGGAAGCATCGATGGACTCAAGCATGGCAACAGTAGTGAGGTTGGCCCATGATCCGACAGTGTTTCGTTCTGCTGTGACTGAGGTCCCTATGGGCCGGTATCGGCTCGATGGCACCTAACAACAACAGCAAATTGAATTGATTGCTGTCATGGTTTTTGTGTGTTGCTGCTGGTGTCTTTGTGCCACATAATTTTCTGTGCTGAGTTCATTTTGTTTGTGTACTTTCTTGTCAGTTTCTTCAGTGCTGTTGTTTTAATGTTTTCTAAATTTTTATGTTTTCCTTTTTCTTGATTTGAGTGAAGGGACATTAATTTCTTTGAGATTACCCTGTATTTATAAATTTCTTCCCCAGATTAAAACACTTGTTTTATGTTGAAAAATACTTTACTTCCTCACCCTTTGGAAATTCTATAAATACATTCTTCCTTATTTTTGCTCTGCAGCTCTCTTCGTTATAAACCTATATCTCTGGTTCCATATTTTGAGTCTTGTAGGTTTGTTTTACTTAGGCTACTTCTATGTCTGAATTGAATTCTGGGTAGTGTTACCATGTATGTCAATCTGAGGTTGTTGTCTGCTATTGTTGGTTGTCAGTCCAAAAGATTCCCTTTAGTATTTTTGTAAAGTTAGTTTGATTATTACAAATATCTTTAATTTCTGCTTATCCAGAAATGTTCTTATTTAACCATTGTATTTGAGAGAGTTTTGTTGGGTATATGATTCTTGGTTGGCAGTTTGTTTGTTTTTTTTTTTCATTCAGAGTTTGTATATGTCTACCCATTGCTTTCTTACTTGCATGGTTTCTGCTGAGTAATAAGAGCTTAATTTTATTGGCTTTCCTTTTAGTTGACTTTCCATTTTTTCCAAGCTGCTGTAGGATTTTTTTCATTCTTTTTTCTGGTTGTTCTTCTAGATTACTAGTATTGAAAGATTTATCTTCATGTTAACTAATTCAGGCTTCCATTGACTCAGATCTATCCTTTTGCCCTTTCTATGTATTTTTCATTTTTGAAATCTTAGTATTAATCTTCTGGATTTCTATTTGTAGGTTTTATATTTTCTCCAGTCCTTTACCTATTTTGTTAAATTATTCATGTAGTGCTTTCCTAAATTCTTCCTTGTTTTCCTTGGCCTTTCTGTCAATCATTTGGAGGTACCTCAATATCATTCTTTTGAATTCTTTTTCAGGTATTCCCATTGACTTTTTTACCTCAAAAAAATTTCCTTAAAAACTTGTTGAGCCACTCTGTCTTGTTTCTTCATGTGAACAGAAATGGTATGTTGCTTCCTAGACATTGTGATGTTTTTTTCAGTTATATTAAATTGATGATTGCATCTTGGTGCATTCTTAGGCACTCACCAACCACCTCCTGCACTGAACACCTGCTTCTTTCTTGCATGTGTGATTAAAGGATGGAAACATGTGCGCCATTCTCTGTTTGCAGTTCATGCAATTCAGTTTATGATGGGTTTGACTGATGTTGGTTATTGTGTAACAGATGATTCTGGCTCTTGCCCAGTGGATGGAGTTGTAAAGGGTATGTTTGTGGCTGGACTGTATGGGCATGATTTCTGTCCCCGATTGAATGAGGCAAGAAGAGAAAACAGACATATAGGAGAGAAGGAAAACAAACAAAATACAACAGTGAAAAAGAAAAATAGAAAAGGAAAACAAAAACAGGCAATAGCTAGAAAAATAATACTAAAACCCAAAAGAGAACAGAGAGAAAGGAAAAAGAATGTTTCGAATCATTGAAGAGAAAAAGAAAAAAGAAAAGTAACAAACTAAACACAGGTAAAGGGATGAATAAAATTGAAAGGGACCAGAGAGTATTAAAGAAAAATGAAGAAAAAAAAAAACAAAACACAGAAAGAAGCAGCAGTGATTGGGAAAGAAAAGAAGCAAAAATGAAAGCAAGGGTAGGTAAAGTACAGAAGCTAAAAAAAAATAAACAAACAAAAACAATGAAAGGAAAAAACAGAGCAAGTGCCAGGCCAAGAAAGCAGAAATTTCTGGGGTCTCCTGCTAACCAAGAACCTCACATTGGGTGGACAATGCAGTGATGCTCCAACCCTAGATGGAGCTCCCATAGAGCTAGGTGTCTGTTCTGGGCACCCAATCCGGAAGTAGTTCACGCAGACCCCAAAGCAGCTGTGGAATTGGATTTCCATGGCAGAGGGCAGCCTAAGATCAGAGGTCTCACTAGACCAGGGTTGGTCAGAACCAGTTGTGTAGGTCTGGATCAGACCACACATGATTCCAGGTGCTGGAATCGATGCTGCTACTTTCCCACTCCCTTTGATGTGCCTACAACCACCCAGAAAACAGGAGCTTCACTGAAAGTGTATGAGGGTAGAGGCTGCTCACGTCCTTAGCCACCAGGGTATTGTAGGGTGCAATAACCAATATGCCTCTGTACCACCAATCACCCTCTTGCCTTTGTTGCTAAGTATCGTGGAGTCGGTTCTGACTCATAGTGACCCTGCACAGGGTTTCTGAGGCTGTAAGTCTTTACGGGAGCAGAAAGCCTCATCTCTTTCCCGCGGAACTGCTGGTAGTTTTGAACTGCTGACCTGGAGGTTGGCAGCCCAACTCGTAACCACTACGCTACCAGAGCTCCTTCCTCTTGCCTTTACAGCTAGCCAAAAAGTTCGAGATGGCAGCACCTCACCTGGATGGCTAGCACAGATTACCTGCCTCCTTTTATTTCCCCATGCATCTGTTCATCTGCTTCTCCTAGTTAGGGCTAGGCCAGCGCTGGCTAGGCTGGCTCTGCCGATTGGGACAGGGCTTAGTGGAATCCAAGCTTTGGGATGAATGTGGATAGTTCCCGACTCCTATAATGGGACTCAGAATCGTGGCGTTTGCTTCCATGTAGCTCCAACTATGGGGAGAGCAGGAACTTTGCTGGGGGTGTAAACAAATGAGGGCCAGCCATACCTCTGGTCACTTAGAGAGTGTCGGGAACAAGAAAAATATTGCACCTTTATCTCTGTGGGTCACCAGTATGTTTCTGCAATGCCAATATTCTGTATTGTCTCTGATTGTCGTTGTTAAGTGCCATCGAGTCAGTTCAGACCCATAGTGACCCTGTATAGGAGGGTTTCCAAGGAGCAGCTGGTAAGTTTGAACTGTCGACCTTGCTGTTCGAACTGACCTTGTGTTCCAGTGCTTATCCTACAGTACCACCCCAGGACTCTGTCTTGTCTCTGAAACTGTTCACAGACACTTAAGATGGCTGTGCTGTGTCTGGTTAGCCAGCACAGGCCACCAGTCTGTCTTCTGGTTTTTTCCGCATCTGTTCCACTTTCTCTCCTAGTAAGCATTCCATCCACTTCTCTATTCTTTCATCTGAAGCTCAGGGTTCCAGGATTATCTTCTGCATCTGTTTCATTTGGTTTCCATTTCTTCATTGTAGAGGGTCTATATAGTGTTACTGCCTAGTCTGCCATCTTGCCTCCTTAAATCACACATCACTTTGACTTAACCACTTTAATGGATTCCCATTGTCTTTAGGGAAAAGTCCAAAATCCTTTGCATAACCAGCAAGGCCCTTTGTGATTTGTCACTGCTGACACATCCACCCTTCACCTCTCACTGCTCTACCTTATCCCACAATTCTTATCTTTCCAAGCATGCCAGGCTTTCTTTCTCTCTAAGCCTTTGCACATACCCTTTGTAGTACTGTTATACCTGGCACCACCATCTACACCTTTCATGTATGAACACATGTATGCATGCACATACATGCACACACACACACACACTCCTTCACCCTCTTTTAGACCAGTGCTTCTCAAAGTGTGGTCCCTGAACTAGGAGGATCAGAGTCATCAGGAAACTTGACAAACATGCAGATTCTCAGATTCCACCCAGACCTACTGAAACATAAACTCTAGAGGTGGGGCCAGAAATCTGTATTTAAACAAGCCCCTCAGATAAATCTGGTGTCTGCTAACATCTGCGAATCACTGCCTTCAACAACATGTCCCCCAGGAAGCTTCCCTAACCTAACTCCCCACCCAACTACAAGGATAGGGATCTCTTCTGTGAATTTCCACAGATCCTCACCCTAACCGCTGTGGACTTAATTGTGTTCCAAAAACATACATATTGAAATCCTCACCACATATACATGTAAATATGATCCTGTTTGGAAATAGAATTTTCTGTGTTATCTAATTAGGTCATATAGAAGTAAGGTGGGTTCTAAATCTAATCACTACTGGGTTATAAAAAAGTAGATTAGACACAGAGACACACATGGTGTGGAAGACAGAGGAAATGTGGGGACCTCCCTACAAGCAAAGAAACACCAAAGATTTCCTATAGACACCAGAAAGTAGGACAGAAAGGCTCACAGAAGGAATCAACACAGCTAAAACCCTGATTTGAAAGTTTAGCCTTCAAAACTCCGAGAAAATAAATTTCTGTTCATTAAAACCATCCATATGTGGTACTTCCGTTATAGTAGCGCTATGTACCCAAGACAATAATTCTGATCATAGCCTTACCACTGTTTAGTATAATTGCCTAGTATTTGTTTAACCACAGTGGACTCTCTCTGAGCTCCCAGCATCAGGGACTGTATCTTGTTTATTGCTGTATCCCCAGTATCTATTTAGTGCTTGTAACCACTCAATAGTAAGTGACGAAGCTAATTTTCAAACCCAAATGTGCACCCCAGTTCACTAGAAAGTTAGGCTACCACACCAAATACTAGATATCTTCATGCACAGAGGATATTTGTAATCAGGTGTTGAGATCAGGCTTCAAGTAAATGCTTTCATCTGTGGATAATAGGAAGGGAGCTAATGAGTAGGTACAGGCTACCTGACTACAAAAGACTTCAGTCGCTGCAGAGGAGGGAGAGATGCACTGCTGAATCGGCCTAAAACCCTGAAAAATGGGCCACCTGACTCTAGCCATGAAGCCAAATAAAACTAAACTCATCATCTTCCTGTTTCTGCATGGCCAATTCCTCCATCGCTTGAATCCTACTAGAGATTTCTAAATGACACTGAATCTTTTTGATCATGGCAAAAAATAAGAATCTGGGTCATGAAACTGTGAAATCTAAATAAGATATAATTAACATGTCCGTCAACTTTCATATAAGTGTTGATAGTTTGCAAACTATTCATTAATTCTGCACAGTAGCAGTAACTGGGTACAATGCAGACACCAAGCTAAAAGTAACAGGCTCAGTGCAGTGCTAACCTGGGGTGCTGTTGGTGATATGTAGAAATGAACTGCTTCTATTGTCTGCATAGACATGACTCTTTAAGAATTTAGGGATAGACTTATCAAAGAGTGGAAGTATGATTACTCTCAGTCCTTTTAAATAGAACCTGTGTTCCACAAAGCACTCTCCAAATTATGAAAAATATTTTATGAATCACTTGGGAACTTAGGGAAATGAGCCCTTAGAAATAAAACCTCAAAATGGCGACACTGAAAACCAAGAGAGAACTGAATTCAAGTTCCGGATCCTAATTATCTGTGTAGATGATTAATGCTTCTGAACTTCATCTATAAAAAGTGATTACAATATCTCTTCAGATATTGTTTGGAGGATTAAATAAGATAATGCATATAATACTGTGTGTGTTTGTTGTTGTTGTTGTTAAGTGCTGTCAAGTCGGTTATGACCCATAGCAACCCTATATAGGGTTCGTTTGAGGTTCAAACCAACTTGGCAATCCAGTGCATTAACCTTGTTGTTAAGTGCCATCGAGTCACTCCTCTTAAACCCTAACACAGGGTTGCTCTGCATTGCAGTGCATTAATCCACAGAGCCACACCAGGAGTCCAATACTGTTATTTTGTTGTTGTTAAGTGCCATCGAGTTGGTTCCAACCCACAGCAACCCTGTATAAGGTTTCCAAGGAGTGGCTGGTGAACTTGAATCGCCAACCTTGCAGTTCAAATGGCTTTGCAGTCTGGCGCATTAATACAGCTAATTCACAACAGCAATCGTCTGCATTCCTCTAGGGCAGAATTTGGAGTCTTAGTGTGGCACTGTAGTATAGGCTAACCACAAGGGCAGCATTTCAAACCCACCAGCTGCTCTTTGGAAACCCGAAACAGGGACCCTGTAAGGCAGGACCAACTTGATGGCATTTCACAGCAACAAGGGCAGAATTAGACAGTAGCAGATGGCTAGGCTTCGTCTCTCATACTTTGGACACATTGTCCGGAGAGAACAGTCGCTGGAGAAGGATGTCATGCTGGGTAAGGTAGAG
Organism: Chrysochloris asiatica; assembly: GCF_000296735.1. NCBI lineage: Eukaryota > Metazoa > Chordata > Mammalia > Afrosoricida > Chrysochloridae > Chrysochloris > Chrysochloris asiatica. The sequence goes on from NW_006408528.1 coordinate 36,634,106, forward strand.
GGTCAGAAAGAGAGGAAGACCCCCAACGAGATGGATCAGCCAGGTAACATCATTGATGGCGTCAAGTGTGGCGGCAGTAGTGAGGTTG
>NW_006408528.1:36634293-36635529 GCF_000296735.1 Chrysochloris asiatica
CAACATGAAGGTTGAACAAGTATGGTGAAACAATACAACCTTGTTGCACATCTTTCTTAATTTTAAACCATTCAGTGTTCCCGTGTTCTGTTCGAACAACTGCCTCTTGGTCCAGGTACAGATTCTACATGAGCACAATTAAGGGTTCCAGAATATTCATACTTTGCAATATTGTCCATAGCTTGTCATGATCTACACAATTGAAAGCCTTTGTGTAGTCAATAAAGCACAGGTAAACATCTTTCTGATATTCTCTGCTTTCAGCCAAGATCCATCGGACATCAGCAAAGCTATCCCCAGTTCCACGGCTGGAAGTTCTCTATCAATGTATGCTTGCAGCTGTTTCTGTATTACCTTTAGTAAAACTTTACTCTCATGGGATATCAAAGAGATTGTCCAATGATTTCCACATTCTGTTGGGTCACCTTTCTTTGGAATGGGCACAAATATAACTCTTCCAGTTAGTCGGCCAGATAATTTTCTTCCAAATTTCTTGGCAGAGATGAGTGAGTGCCTCCTGTGCCACCTCACTTTCTTGAAAGATTTCAATTTTTATTCCATCAATCCCTGATGTTTTGTCCTTTGCCATTTCCTTCAAGACACCCTGGACTTCCTCCTTCAGTATCATTGGCTCTTGATCATATGCTACCTCTTGAAACAGTTTAACATTAACCATTTCCTTTTGGTTCAGTGACTCTGTATTCCTTCCATCTTTTTTTGATGCTTTCTGCATCAATCAGTAATTTTCTCAGAGAATCTTTCAATAACGAAAGTCGAGGCTTGCATTTTTTCTTCAGTTCCCCCAGCTTGAGAAATACTGAGCATGTTCTTCTGTTTGGGTTTTCTGATTCCAGATCTTTGCACATTTTGTTGTAATATTTGGCTTTATCTTCTCGAGCTGATCTGTGAAATTTTCTGTTCAGCTCTAGGACCTCTTCATTTTTTCTATTTGCTTTAGCATCTCTATGCTGGGGAGCAAGTTTCAGTGTCTCTTCTGACATCCATTTTGACCTTTTCCTTGTTTCTTGTCTTCTCAATGACTTTTTGCTTTCTTCATGTATGTTCTTGATGTCATCCCACAATGCTTCTGGTCTTCAGTCTTTAGTGTTTAATGTATCAAATCTGTTCTTCCAATAATCTCTAAATTCAGGTGGGATAAATTCAAGGTCATATTTTGGCTCTCGTGGACTTGTTTTCATTTTCTTCAGTTTCAGTTTGAATTTGCATATGAGTAAT
>NW_006408528.1:36635629-36640357 GCF_000296735.1 Chrysochloris asiatica
AACAACAACAACATCAGAAACCAGGTGGACTTGATTCCCTCCCTTTGTTCCCTCTGTCACCACTTCTCATCCCCCTCAGGCTTGCCACCTCCCCACCACATGCCTTTTGGTTCTTGATGTTCCTCAGTGTTCCATCTTGTCCATCCTCTTTTGTTCTCAAGCCCCAAGAATTTCATCCACTCCTCCAACTTCACCAGCCACTTATTTGCTGATGATTTTATTCACTAGTTTATCCCCAGTCTCTAAAATAGTGCCTGGCACTCAAGAGACATTAAATGAGTATTTGCTGAGTAATAGACTCTAACCATTTATCCACTCAAAGATCCAGAACCATACTTCCAACTATGTGAACTATGTCAGCTCCAACGCTTGGTGACCCTATGTCTAATAGAACAAAGTGTAACATCTTCATGATCATTGGTATCTTTGAGATCATTGTTGTGACTATTTCATTGAGGGTTTCCTCATTTTCACTGATGTCCACTGTTATATTCTAGCAATGAGTCTTTTCTGGTGACATGTCCAAAGCTTCTTGCCAGCCTTACTTCCAAATTCTGGATGTACTGCTTCCAGGACATTTTTGTTTCTTCTTCTGGCAGTCCATGGTATATTCAGTATTCTTCTCCTGTACCACAATTCAAATGCAGCTATTGGTCTTCTGACTTCTTTTTTCTTTGTCATCTTTGCATGCGTAGGAGCCAACTGAAGAAATGATGGTTTGGGTCAGGTGCACTTGATTGTTGTTGTTAAGAGCCATCTAGTCAGTTCTGACCCATAACGACCCTGTATAGGATTTCCAAGGAGGAGCTGGTGAGCTTGAACTGCTGACCTTGCAGTTCAAACGGCTTTGCAGTCTGGCACATTAACCCACAGCACCACACCAGAACTCCAGGTGCACCTTAGTCATCTTAAAACTTTAAAGAGGTATATCTCAGGTCTTTAATGAGGTTTGTTGATTGTTGATCCAAGGAGAATGAAATCGTTGACAATTTCAATTCTTTTTAGTTCATCGTGATGTATTTTACCAGGCCAGTTTTGAGGATTTTCATTTTCTTCACTTTCAAGTACAGTCCATACTGGAGGCTGTATTCTTTCAAATTTAATATATCCACATGTAATTTATTTACCCAAACCTAGGGAAATATGATGGTAGAAACATATTAATCTGGCTAATCAACTATTAGCCAGAAAGTTGACAGTTCAAACTTACCCAGAGCACCTCAGGAGACATGCATGGCAACATTCATCCAAAAGGTACAGCCTTGAAAACCCAATGGATCAGTTCTAGTCTACACATGGGGTTGTCATGACTCAGAATTGGCTCAACAACAAGAGATATATCAAAGCTGTTCTTCTTGATCCTCATTAGTTAATTCTCTCAACCTCCTTTCAATGGAAGATCCAAGCTGTTGATTTTAATCCAAAAATATCTTGAGAATCTGGCCACTTCTCTTCCCTAGGGCTTCATTTTCTCTTATCTGGACTATTACAGTAGCTTTCTGCCTTCCTCCATTTGCTCTTCCAAGAAATCCATTCTCCAAACTAGATTTCTCTTTCTGAAGGGCAGATCTCGTCCTGTAGCAAAACTACTTAAACCTTAACCCTACTACCACCACCGTCTTTGTAGGCTCCCATCTGCCTACAGAGTTAATTCTAAGAACAGAGATTAAGCCTTCAAAGTTCTTGTATTCTGGCCTTGGCCTGTTCTACCAGCCCTTTAACCCCAAATCCCACACACTGTACACCCTCTCCCATTCATGCACCAGGCCTTTCTCTAACTTCACCCCTACGTCCATGCAGGCCTTCTGTATGGACAGAGTCTTCACCACCCTCAGTCTTCTCTTCCTGGAAACAGTTCCTGCTGTGTGAGTTTTGCATGAACTTTAACCAAGAAGTGTTGTTTCTGATGTTAAGTGCAATCAGTAAGTTACCAAGGAGTTGTTGTTGTTAGGCACCATCAAGTCGGTACCAACTCATAGCAACCCTATGCACAATAGAACAAAGCACTTAGGATAGCGTTAATGGCAAGAATTTTGCATTGAAAATTTCCCCTCCGCAACATAATGGTCCAACCAGCTTAGCTACTGATTACATACTAGAATGTTTATATGAAAGTCAACCATCCACAAGGAACGATATGAAGGAAGGTGGCTCTTTTGACTGGCAGTACTTAGAATTATGACTCAATTATATCAAAGTCGGAATAGCTTCATAGACAGAAACTGGACCTTTGGAGTCATTTCTTCATCTGTCAAATGAGAATAGGAATAATTTTAATTTTAATTAAATTTTCAGTGTGGTAATATATAAAGTGATTAACCTAATGCCTGACATAATGTAAATGCTTAAATAAATGGAAGCTGTTATTTTACCACAGAATCAACTTTCTGAATCTGATGCTTAGGCATGCATTCTCATTAACAAAGGTCATTAGCATCTCTATATAATTCCTTGTAAGCAGAGGAGTAAGACTAATTGAACTAATAGGTTCCATCTAAACACTATAATGTTGTTGTTAAGTGCAGTGGAGTCATTTTTAACTCATAGCAACCCTGGATAGGGTTTCTGAGGACTAGCTGGTGAGTTTGAACTGCTGACCTTGTGGTTCAAACTGACCTCGTGGTTCAAACTGACCTTGCTTATCTTACAGCACTGCATCAGTACTACAAACACTATAATATAAAGTTTATATGTATAATATAATATGAAGTTTATTGTCCTGTAAGACTCCTGTGTGTGTATGTGTGTGCATTCCATAAAAAACTTGAAGAAAAAATTTATATTCCTAATAATGTTGTTACATATGGATCGTGAAATCTAATTCTGATCATTTGTTCTAATTATACAATTAAGTTTAGTTACCCAAAGCATATGAATGTATTTGTATTATTTAAAAAAAAAAACAAAAATGTATAAAGAAACAAAGCGGTATATTTACTAAAAACCCACCATGTTCAGAATCAACAAGATAGGTCTATAAAATTCTGACTCTGCCCTGGGTATGACTAAACCTAGTTAAAATCTGTAACTGCCATGGTACATCTTTGATACTGAGAAGCACTTGCCTTTTGGGGTTTTGTTAGTCTTTTCAATGTTTTCATCACTGAAATCGGTAGCAGATATTTTTCTACTTCTAAACTGGACTCATTCTCACCATTACAATTGGAACCACTCAGAAACACTCTTAGCTTCATCGCTGTAAGTCCTATGTTATTCAGCTTTTACTCTCTGACCTTCAAGCATAAGAAAGTCTTATAATCGCTTTCAGTATCATTTAAGTGACTTGTTGAAAAAACAGCTGTGATGTCAAGAATTAATGTTAGCTCCTTCCCAGTATATTTGTATGTCCTAAAACTATTGTAAAAAGGAAAACATGAAAATAATAGGTTAGGGATGGTTACTTTCCTTGCAATGTAGTCTATCCCTACTGATCTTTTTATAAATTGTCCGCGTTGTTGTTGTTGTTGTTGTTGTTATGTGCCATGGAGTCAGTTCTGACACATAGCAACCCTGTACAGGGTTTCCGAGGTTGTCAATCTTTACAGGAGCAGAAAGCCTCATCTTTCTCCCATGGAACAGCTGGTAGTTTTGTACTGATGACCCTGAGGTTAGCAGCCTGATTCGTAACCACTACGCTACCAGAGTTCCTTTATAAATTGTCTGTAGTTCCATAGAAAGAACAGAAACCATTTCTTTTTTGACAGCTTTATGGAAGTTGTCACCAGACCACAAGGTAGTTTGAACTGCAAGGTCAGTGGTTCAAACCCACCAGCCACTCCTTGGAAATCCTATACAGAGTTGTTATTAGTCAGAAGCAATTTGACAGCACTTAACAATTACAGCAACAATGTGTATACCATAAAATGTGCTCATTTTAAATGTACAGCTGGAGTTTTAGTAAATGTACATAGTTGTGCATTATTACAACACAGTTACTTTTTTACATTTTCTTTTTCAGAGCAGTTTTAGGTTTACAGAAAAATTGTACAGGAAGTACAGAGTTGCCATATGCCCCTCCCCTATTGCACAGCTTCTCCTATTAACAGCTTGCATCCTGTGGTACATTTGTTACAGCTGATGAAACAATACCGACACATGATTATTAACTAATGTTCATAGTTTGTAATAGAATTCGCTCTTAGTGTAGTACAGTCCGGCAGTTTTGTTTGGGGGTGGGGTGGGGGTTATTTTGTTGTATTTTAGGTGTATTTTCTTGTATTTTAGTTATACAGCAAATTCGTTTACTATTCAACAATCTATATACAAATGATACCATGACATTGGTTGCTATCCTGGCAATGTGTCAACACTCTGCCCATTCCCATTCCTGCCCTGCCCCCCCACCCCCCGCCTTCTCCTTTTTGCTTTTGGGCAAATGCTGTTGTCTGTTTTCATACAGTTGATTGTTCTAAAAACCACGTTCCTCACAGATATTATTGTTTATTTTACAGACTTATCATCATTTGACTGAAAGGTGACTTCTGGGAGTTACTTCAGTTCTAGGTTAAAAGGGTGAATTAGGGTAATATTTTTCTACATTCTCTCTCATTCTGTTTGTGACCTTTTATTGTGTCCCTGGTAGCAGAGTAGTTACAAATCGGGCTGCTAACATTAAGGTCAGCAGTTCGAAACTACCAGCTGCTTTGCAGGAGAAAGATGAGGCTTTCTGCTCCCGTAAAGATTTATAGCCTCGGAAACCCTGTACAGGGTCACTATGAGTTGGAACCA
>NW_006408528.1:36645467-36646917 GCF_000296735.1 Chrysochloris asiatica
GCAGTTTGAATGGCTAAGTGGGACAGAGGTAAATAATGATGTATGCTCAACCTTGGAACAACCTGGATCTGGGATATAGGAATTGAGGCATGGTTTGAATGGACAAAAGGGGAAAATAGTGGTAAGATGCTTGACTGGCTTATGAATCTTGATTTCTCTTGCCTACTATTGCAAAATAGACACTTGGGGGGGAGAGAAAGGACTAACCAGAAAGATCTCTATAGAAAGCTTCTAAACCCATCTTCAACCTATAACTGACTGGAATACCTAAAATGGGGCTAGAACTTGCCCAATGAAAGAGGCTTCCTGCAAAGCCTTTGCATAGCATAAGACCGTATGTGGAATCCTGATCCCCAACCAGAATCTTCTAAAGTGGGAAGTTTCCACTTGAAAAGACAAGCAGACCAGCCTGGAGCTGCTAGAAGAAAGGAGGTACTTCGTGAAAGAAAGACCGGAAGGAAAAACTAAAAACAATAACAGTAGCCTGATTGACTACTATAAGAACAAGCAAGTTGTTCACTGGGGAGCCATCAAGGCAAGCAATCAAGTCCCCTCAGGGCAAACCCCCTTCCAACACTGAAACTCAAAGGGAATACATGAGCAAGCTTATAATCTTGCTGGTGACCACGTTGGGTCTACCAATAAGGGGAAGTGGAGGAAAAACATCAATGAAGCTGTGAGCTAAGTCTGACCATGTTCAATAGACTTCTGTCGACTTGGATAGCAACCTTATTGGCCAGCAGTACAACGAGACCTAGGGACTCCTGAGCCCATGGACAAGGACATAACCACGAAGGACTAGAGCAGAGAGTGAAGCGTCCAGCTGATATGAAGTGAGGAGACATGCACAAGAACACCCATACTTGCAGATAGTACCCATTTGACCTGTCTTCAATGGCTGGATGATCAGGACTTGACTAGAGGAAGAAAGAAGAGGAAAAAAAGTGCAATCAACTACAATTTGATGAACTTGACTTATACTTATGGATTTAGTAGCTTAAAAGAGGGAAAGAATCTTTACAGCAAGGATCATTCTCATTCCCTCTGCACACAGGGTAGACAGGGATAGGCAACTTAGACATTGGCTACCCAAAATAGCAGGGGTGGGGGGTCAACAAAGGCATGAAGTGACTGGCTTACAAGTTTTCAAAAGGGAGCTTAGTTTCAGAGGGTGCAGAGGAAGGTAGAATCTCCACTGAGTGGTTTCCAACCTGTCTAGATGGTACTGGTGAAAGGACATTGGTATAAGACTCTTGTGGTTCTCTAGGGAATAATTGCTATCAGAACTGATTTTGAATGTTGCAAATGTAAAGGTAGACATTTTGTAACAAAAGGAGGGGAGCAGTTGATCTTGCAGTCCAGGAGCAGAGGCCCCTGGGACCATCAAGGGAGAAGAGTGGAGTGTGGGACCCTATCCTGAGAAGCAGCCATGCCAGAGATGGAGGCAGAG
>NW_006408528.1:36647017-36653735 GCF_000296735.1 Chrysochloris asiatica
GCAGGAGAAAGATGAGGCTTTCTGCTCCCGTAAAGATTTATAGCCTCGGAAACCCTGTACAGGGTCACTATGAGTTGGAACCAACTCCACGGTACTTAACAACACAACAACAAATTCTGTTTAGCACCTTCTAGCATGTCCTTGGAGTCCTGGTGTGGTGCTGTGGGTTAATGCACCAGACTGCAAAGTCATTTGAACTGCAAGGTCAGCGGTTCAAGTTCACCAGTCGTTCCTTGGAAACCCTATACAGGGTCACTATGGGTCGGAACAGACTCAACGGCACTTAACAATGACATCATGCCCTGGGAGTCCTGGTATCACACTGTAGGTTAATGAGCTAGACTGCAAGGTCAGTTTGAACTGCAAGTCAGCAGTTCAAACCCACCAGCCACTCCTCAGAAACCCTATACAGGGTCTCTATGGGTCAGAACCAACTTGATGACACTTAACAACAACAACAGTCGCATCTCTAAAACCTGGAGGTGCAGTGAGTTAAGTGTTGGGCTGCTAATCACAAAGTCAGCAGTTCAACCCCATCAGCTGCTCCGTGGAAGAAAGATGAATCTATCTGCTCCTGTGAGGAGTTACAATCGCAGAAACCCTAAGGAATCATTCTATTCTATCTTATAGGGTCATTATGAAGTGGACTCAATGACAGTAAGTTTGGTTATTGTGTCCCTGATCCAAGTGGTGGTAGTGATAGCCACCCCGCATCTATTTCTTCTGGTCTCAGGCTTGAAGAAACTGTGGTTGGTCTAAACTCCGGTGAACTAATTGCTTTCTTAGTTTTTTATTTCTGTCAGTTTCCTTTGGTCCAGATGGGAAAAGACCAATAGTTGTATCATAGGAAATCATTTAGTTATGTTCACAAACCAAAGGGGTTGGGAGTGGATATAATTCTTTTATGAAAAGTAGTCTTAGATTTCTTGATTCTTTTCTTATAATCCTTAACACATGATTATTGTTGTTAAGTGACATCAAGTCAGTTCTGACTCATAGTGACCCTGTACAGGGTTTCCAAGGAGCGACTGGTGAGCTTGAACTGCCAACCTTGAGGTTCAAACTGACCAGCATATTACCCCGCAATGTGCCACACCAGGGCTACTAACAAATGATATAGGTCAACTAATTTGTAGTCTAATAAACAGAACAGAATCACCTACTGTCTAAGTATAAGGAAGGCCAGTGTATGCGTAACAAGGATCTGCACAGGATATTCAAGACCAGACTCTCTAGAAGACATCAGTAAGGCTCTCCATTCCAATCTTACAGCTACAGCTTCTGGATTGACTCCTCCATTTCCTTAGGTGATTCTCATCACACTTTATCTTTTCAGTCTATCATAGGACTACTTCCAAAAGAATTGTAAAAACTTTTTTCTGTTATTTTGTTTTTGCACTGTTGAGAAAGTCTGCAGTGGTCCATTTACACATGAGAAGATAAATGGAGTCTAGAGCTGAAGGTCTAATACTCTCACTGACCAGGACCAGTCAGGACCATGACTTCCTTTATTTTTAAATGAGGATAAAGTTGTTTTCTTCCTGCCTTCTTCATGTCAAGGCTGTGGGAATGACTGAAGCCTGAGAGAAATATGCTACATAAATTACTGGAACATGTGTTCACTGATGTGCAAGGATACCTTTCCCTGAGGTGTTGGGGAAAGAGTCATCCAAATCAAATTGGCCACCGCTTGAGTCTCTCACTTCTCCTCATATATTCCCTTTCACTCTATAGTCGCTGGGCAAGGCAATAATTTTGTGCCCATGAGCATCCCTTTAGGAAGGTACCACTGTTTCTGTAAGTCCAACATAGCAAGCTTGTCTGTCCTCCAGCATTGGAAGCAATGGCTGCTTCTTGACTGAGCATCATTTTTGCATTATGGACTGTGATTTTTTAACAAACTGATTATGTCTTCAAACCCTTGAAACACAATACAGTAAGATGCTTACATTATAGAAGGCTCAGAGAAACTGAGAGGATTGAGTGAGGAATGGAATTCATATGCCCATGAAGGCTAACTTCAGTGAGTGGAAGGTAAGGCCAATAGCATGCACTATTTAAATGGTCGATCTCTCTTTCTCCCTCTTTTACACACACGGTGCTCTAGGTGAATATAGAACCTAATGAAATCTTGGAAGACAGAGGTCAGAAAATAAGTGAGTCCTGGTGTGGTGCTGTGGGTTAATGAGCCAGACTGCAAAGTCGTCTGAACTGCAACGTCAGTGGTTCAAGCTCACCAGCTGCTCCCTGGAAACCCTATACAGGGTTACTATGGGTCAGAATTGACTTGATGGCACTTAATAACAACAACAACAACAAAGACTCTTTAAAGGATCCCTAGTAGCATAGTCCTAATGTGGCACTGTAGGATAAGCATTGGACCATAAGGTAAGTTTGAACTGCAAGGTCGGCAGTTCAAACCCACCAGGCATTACTCAGAGACCCTATACAGGGTCGCTATGCATCAGAACTGACTCGACAGCACTTAACAACAATAGTAGCATAGTGGATTATGAGCTGGACTGCTACAAGGTCAGCAGTTCAAATATCAACCACTCTACAGAAGAAAGATGAGGCTTTCTGCTGCCCTAAAGATTTATCGCTTTGGAAACCCTATACAGGGTTTCTAAGAGTCAAAACCATCTCAACAACACATAACCACCACCACCATGAAAGACTCTTTAAAAGACGTTTGTGTCTAAGAGAAATGCTAGCTAGGAAGCCAACTTTGACTGGGTTGGGTTTCTGGAGTTATCCATTTTCTAACCAAACTTTAACTCCCAGAATGGGAGAAAGGTGTGGATAGAATGAAGGAAACAAAATTAGTGTTTAGACTCTGACTTCCTGCCCCACCACCCTACCTTCTAGAAGTAAGAGATGTTGGCCAACTTTTATAGGAATTGATTGCCACTTGCAATTTCTTACTAAATCCATGTTTTTGTTTTTGTTGTTAAGTGCTGTCTAGTCAGTTCCAAGTCATAGCAACCCTGTGTAGGGTTTCTGAGGAGCAAATGATGAGCTTGAACTACCAGTCTTGCAGTTCAAACTGACCTTCACACAGAGTCCTACAGCACCCCACCAGGGGTCCTATAGTACCCCACCAGGACTCCTTTATAAGAGTTGTTGCCGTTGTTGTGTGCAGTTGATTTGGTTCCAGCTCATAATGCCCCTATATAGCGTTTCCAAGGAGCGGCAGGAGAAACTGTAGGCAGTCAAACACACAAATCTTTTAAAACACTCAAATTCAATCTTCTCCCTTGGACTAACCCCATTCATTTGCATATGACCTTGGGATTCTTGCAGGGTGGATCCAGTAGGCTCCACCAGTATGATATTGTTGTTGTTGTTGTTGTTAAGTGCCATGGAGTCTACAGCTGCTTATGCATTTTACCTGTGTTCCTTTCAGTCATTTCAGGTAATAAAATACAAAACCTCATTCTATTTTAAGGAAAAAGACAATCAAATTAAAAATCAGCCCAAGGCCAATTCCTATGAAATGGAGGTCAGATATGCCTTCACCCTCCATCAGTGCATTTAGAATTAGTCAGACTTGAGAACCAATTTAGAAAGCCCATCTTTGTGAGTTTGTTTCTCTAGAACCCCACTCTTTCGGTACCACATGTCTTAGGTCGGGTTTTCTAGAGAAGCAAAACCAGTGAAACATATATCCTTATGCACCTTAAAATGAGTTTGGATTTCTTAAAAAAAAAAATGGCCTAACACAGCCATCCATTCATAAATTATTTTTCTTTCCATTGTTTCACTTAAGCATTGATCATTACAAATACAGCAATCCAGCCCCAGGCTCAGGTGGCTCTGACTGACTTTATACAAATCTATTCAGTGAAGAGGTAAAGCGTTTATTACGACTCTTTGTTAACATTATGATAGATTATGGGGCCTAACTTTTTCTAGAGTCCTGGTGTGGCGCTGTGGGTTAATGTACTAGACTGCAAAGTCGGTTTGATCCGCAAGGTCAGCAGTTGAAACTGACCAGCCATTCCTCAGAAACATTATACAGGGTCACTATGGATCAGAATCCATGGCACTTAACAACAACTATTTTTTTTCTAAGTGCTTTCCACCCTCTGCTATATAAGAAAAGCACTAAATTGGCATCATTTTGCAGTAAAATTTGGGAGTGTAGTGGCTTTCTATGATAAACACTGGACTGCAAACCATAGGTCAGCAGTTTGAGCCTACCAGCCACTCCATGGGAGAAAGATGAGGCTTTCTGTTCCTGAAAAGATTTACAACCTCGGAAGCCCTTTACAGGGTAGCTATGCAGCGGAACCAACTTGACGACACTTAACAACAACAATAGTAAATTTTGGAGTCCTGGTATGCCACTGTAGGATAAGTAGTGGACTGCAATCCTCAAGGTTGGCAGATCAAACCAGCCACTCCTCAGAAACCCTATACAGGATAGCTATGAGTCAGACCCTACTCAATGGCACTTAACAATAATAACAACATAATAAACTTTGCCAGCCAAGCAAGTCTGTCTCTGGGTTCCTGAATTTCCTGTTTTATCCTGCTAGGTTTTTCTATATTCTAAACTGCTTTGCAAGACAAGCAGAAAGCTGGCGATGACACTTTGCTGTGTGGTGTAAACTCTGCACCGTATGTATTCACCAGGGCTTTGCTTTCCAGCCTAGCTGCCTGGTTGCTGCCAAATACAGTTCCAAGTGTTGAAATTCATTTTGAAGATTTAAATGATTTGGATGCTCATAGTTTATACTTCTGTTCACCACCCAAACAATTCTCCCCACAGATTCCCAAATCTTCTTAAAGATAACTAAAACCAAGAAGTTTCCAGAGTTACCTTTTTGCTCCCTGAGACAAGATCGTTCCGCCCATTCCTCATACATAGTCACAGCCGGCTCATGTAGGTCCTGCCTCCTGTCTGACCCCTCTCCCCAGTATTGCCTGGCCTCTCTGAAATCTGTGTGCACTTACTTTTCATACCATCCAGAGTTGCAGTGTCTTGGTTACCCCTGGTTTTAGGTTCATTCTACCCAACCAGACTGTAGAGCAGCCATAAGCAGCATCACATCCTAGGTTGCATCTAAAGCCCGTGGTGCCTGAAACAGGCCACAGCACATCGTTGTTGTTTTATTTATGTCATGTTGCCTAGGCCATCACCTAGAGCCCACCTCCCTGGAATATCTTAAATAAAGAAGACTTGTACATTCTGTTTTTAGTTGCCATTGAGCCAGCTCTGGCTCATGGTGACCTTATGTACTCAGGTAAGAGAATGAAGTGCTGTCAGGTCTGCACTATCTGTATGATCCTTTGTATGTCTGAGTCCATCATTCTGGCTGTTTGGTAGTGCCTTTCAACTTAGGGGCTCAACTTCTAGCAATGTATCAGGCAGTATTCTGTTGTGATCCATAAGATTTCCATTGGTTAGTTGTAGGAAGTAGACCTCCAGTCTGTCTTAGTCTGGAAGCTTCATTGAAACCTGTCCACCCTGGGTGATCTTGTTGATATTTGAATTACCAGTGGCATAGCTTCCAGAATTATAGAAACATGCAAGCCACCAGAGTACGACAAACTGACAGGCAGGCAGCGATGGGCATTTCTAGTGCATTGGACTTCATACCTGATCAATTGCTAGAGTGGGTTCCCAGTTATTCATAACTTTGGATGAATCACATAACCTTTTTAAGCTTCATTCTTCTTGTAACATGAATATATTTCCTAGGTTCAAATAAGGATCAAACAAAATCAATCGGTAACTGTAAAATCCTACGCAAATGTATAGTTTTATAATTAAGTCATTTGGCCATTCTCCACTGTGTTGACATAAATGAAACAGCATGGATATAGAATCATGAACATTCTGGGAGACATTCTACCAATTTCAGTCTTTATTATTGTTCTTATGTGATTAATACCATAGAAAATTACTTCCGTACCCTTCCTTTGCTTCTTGCTTCTTGTTGGTGTGACTGGAACTGTCTTTCTTAGCTAGTTCCTCTCCAGTATTCCTCTCCACCATGATGTATGCTGGTCTGAGTGTGTGTGGTGGTGGATAGGTAGGAAAGGGATGTTATTGGCTCAGACTTCCTTGTTCTTGGCTTCAGGAAAACTTCTGGTTGCTCACAAAACAAACACAAAAGTACAAAAGGAAATTCAGAGGTCTGGGAACCAAGCCTATGGGTGACATTTCAATTTACAGGGCTAATTTGGGCATAGTTAAAACAAGTTTAATTAATCATGGAGTTAAGCTTAGAAAAAGGGTTCCTGGCAGGCTTATGTTCTTGGGGTGAGGTGATCAGTCCTTGCCAGAGGCCCATTGTTCTTTAGCTTCACAAGCCTCCAATATGTGATCTCCACAGTTCAGGGATCTCTGGATCTTTGGAAGCCTCTGTGGGGCTCCATCACAGAGAATCTCAATTTCTTTGGACTCCTGCCAGTTCCACCAAGAGAAGAAAACGGAAATAGATTCCGAGGATCAGGAGCCCACAAGAGACATATATCATACCTGATTGCAAATCAAATTTTTCCAGCAGTGCAGGGCCAACTATGAGGGAGATCCCAACAAGATGGATTGGCACACTGGCAGCAGCAATAGGCTCACGTGTAGCAGCAACTGTGAGGACAGTGCAGGTCTGGGCAGTGTTTTGTTCTGTTGTACACAGGGTCACTATGGGTCGGAACTGAGTGGACAGCACCTAACAACAACAATGTCTTCTTTATTCTTTGGGTTAGG
>NW_006408528.1:36658640-36689823 GCF_000296735.1 Chrysochloris asiatica
GCTAGCGGCCAGGGGACTGGCATGTAGGGTGTACCCTTGGTTGTTTGAATGGTTATATATTCCTGAGTGCTTTGGTGTACATACAAAAAAAAAAAAAACACACAGAGGGATTGGAAGCAAATGCTGTTGAATCATGATGCATGGAAGGGATTGTAATCATTGCAATGAAATGAAATACGATAGGATGAATGTAAAGCTGATGCTCTCCCATGTAAACTATCACTCAATTCACAATAAAATCTTTAAAAAAAAAAAAAAAGCTCATGAGCAGGCATCTACTAATAACTCATTATCTGGAGGAAAGAAAAGTGATAAGAATTGAAGATGCTTGGACACAACAATTAGTTCAATGGACTAATAGACCATGTGAACATCAGTCTCTACAACCTTGAAACCAAAAGAACTAGATGGTGCCCAGCTACCCATTACCAACTGTTCTGAAAGGAATCACGAAAGACGGCCTTGGATAGAGTGGGAGAAAATGTAGAACAAAACTCAAAATCATAATAAAAAAGTCAGACATACTAGTCAGAGACTACAGGAACCCCAAGACTATGGCCCATGGTCACCCTTCAGCTCTGGTACTGAAGCCACCCCCAGGGCTGGTTTTTCAGTCAAGCTGTAAATAGACACTTAGAGGGGAACAACAGCACTAGTAATGTCTGTCCACCGTAGAATGGTCGGTCAGCCATTCGAGATCAGAAAGTCAGCATTTACCTGAGGGCAAGGTGGGGAAAGAAGGAGGAATGCAAACAAGAAATACAGAGAGCTAATAGGATAAGTGATCTTACATCAAAGGAATTGCAATCTAGATGAAACGAAGGGTATGTTTGTTCAATGTAAAACTGATAATCTGCTCTGTAAACCTTCACTCAATTCATCATAAAAAATTTTTAAAAGAAAAACAATTCTGAGCAAAAACCCCTTTCTATCCAGCTGCTGACTTGGAATCCACATTACTTTCCCCTTTGAATCCAAAAACTGCCCGAATTTTCTGTGAGTCCAAACTTAATTACAGATGAATTAACCAACTCCATCACAGCCAGTTATTCCAGTTAACTTTGATGTGGTACTATCCATGACAAACAACTTACCCACCATTGGTTCTTGTAGTTACTCAAGATTGAAATACCAAAAGAATTCAGCTGCTTCCAAGGAAGAAAGCACGTGGCAGTATGAAATCCACTCTAGCAACCATCCCTTAGAGAGTGCAGTGGCTCTGTAGGATAATCACTGGACTACAAACCACAAGGTCGGTGGTTCGAGCCCACTCACTAGCCACTCTGCAGGGGAATGATGAGGCTTTCTGCTCTTGCAAATATTTAAAGCCTTGGAAACCCTATACAGGGTCCCTATGAGTCAGAAGTGACTCAGTAACACTTGACAACAGCAACTGGGACCACTCCTGAGCATTTTGTCCCTATGACCTGTTTTCACTACTGTAGCTTTATCCCTTTCTTACTAGACAAGGAAAATTTATTCTGTCTTTCCCATATTCTGTGACTTAGAGAGCACGCACATGATGAGTTGATCCAAAGATATGCTAAGAGCTTGGACAGCTGGTGGTGGACCTTTAAGGGGAAAAGCTACTCTGGAAAGTATCTGACTGTGCAGAGACATGTGACCAAAAAATGCAAATCTCACAGATAGGCTGTGAGCTGACCACTAGCCTGCATTTGATACTGCTGTTCATTGGCTTTTGTAAAATGCAGTCAGAACTTCACTGCACAACTGGATGGTAAATAAGGCATGTGGATTTCCAATACTTCCTGAAGGGGGGGAAAAATCAGAGGAGACAGGGGAAATGTTTTTAATAGAAAACGAAGTGTTTAAACAAAAAGGAAAACAAATAAAAACAGAAAGGCTAGCATCGCGCTGTAGGAAATGAGACCTAGAAAGTGGTTATTTGCCGTGTAGAAATTTAGAAAGCAGTCCAATGATAGTTCTGTCTCTGAATCTATAAAACTGTCAGTGATTAAACGCAATATTGTCAAGGATAGTACTATGTTGGGGAAAATCAATAGTAGCCACAAAAAGGTAGTACATTTTTCTGAAGAATAGCATGAACTTATATTTATAGAATTATAACCGTCATCAGTGTGAGTAAGCAGTAATGAGGTAGACCTGTGCTCACCCCTGACAGACCCAGAGCTGGCTTTGTCTACTATTGGTGTTTTCACAATTTAACTCTAGTGAGGTAGCCTTCTTCCTGATTGGTGGAGATTACAGAGCTGCCAACTTGAATCTGATGCAAATCTGACTTCAAAACAAAACTTGCTTCTCCTTCCCAGGATCATTTGTGAAACCGCTAGGCTCCTGTATCACCACCGTTAGAAGACCATAGAGTCCTAAGATAGTGTAGTGATGAAGAGAAGACCATTGGCTTAAAGGCTTTGGATCCAGTTCTAAAAAGTCCAAATGCAGGCAAAAGTAGTGTAAGGTGCTAGAAGTCACGAAGGGGTCACCTTTGGAGGGATGTGGTGAGGATGAGAAAGGGGCATAAAGAAACATGCTGTGTTTCTTGAGCTGGCGTTGGTTTCACAGGTGTGCCGACTTTTTGGATTCATTGAACTTGTACATATGATCTGCACACGGTCCTATGTAGACTGCAGAAATATAATGCACATTATACGACACTGAAATATTTGCATTAAAGGTCCTTTGCATTCACTTGCCAAATCTCCTCTAAATAGTAGAATTTGTGGGTGGAGGAGGTAGTTACTTGAGCCATACTTTCTTCTACAAAATGAGAAGGTGGATTAGATGATTTTAGCCCTTAAGCTTCCCGGTGTCATTCTCCCTAGCAAGCAATGAATGCCTTATGTTGGTGACTGGGATAATAATCAGGACATAGGCAAAGTTGCCACAAGCCTTCCTGAAGAGGCAATGAACTGAAGGTTGTGTAAATTTGCCATGTGGGGAATGATGTAGAATAATTGGAACTACAGAGCTCATGCTGATAGCAAAGAAGTTAGAATTAGGGTGGCTGTCAGTATTAGCCCTACTGTAAAAGCAGATGTTCATCACAAGCCTAGTGATGTGTGCGATCACATTAAACTCAAGAGCCTGTGTTTCTTTGATAGCTTCTTCTCAAAAATAACTGGTTCTGTTAAAATATGCTACAGAAACCTTCAACCAGTCCTGCAGGTCAGTATTTTTCAACAGTTCGTTTCTTTTCTTGTTTGATATAAAGAGAATGTAAAGGGGACCTGCACAGTGGCTGATTGGCAGCTTGGGAGAATCAGTGTCTCCATCATCAGTAAGCAATTGCCAATCAGATCTCACAATGGGTGGGAAAAGACTAGGGCCTGGGCAGGAGGGGATTTGCTGGACTGACAGGACCTCCATTTGATAAGAAAATGAGCAATACCTATCTCCCTGTGGGCTTTTCCTCCAACTCCAGTCTCTTGGAAGGCAAAATACATTCAGTAGGAATAAAAAGGGGAAATAAATGGCTTTAATAATCCACTGCACAAACTAGGTAGTCAACACCTAGATAATAGATCCACAGGGAAGTTCGGGAAATCTTATGATCCTTTCTTTAAAGTCCCCTAGAGACAGATCACCTGACTACTAAGCCACCTGCCTTCATCACACTGAAAACCGTCCTGGAAAGCCAGACCAACCATGCACTCTGGTGGCCGCTCCTCTTCTGAATTCCGAATCATCCTTTGGTACAAACATAGAAGTGTATTATTTAGTCTTCCAGCAAACTTGAGAGGAAACAATGAAATGAAGGAAATGCAAATCATGAGCTGCCACATCAGACCCTAATTACCATAATTTGACCCATCCTCCTTCCCACTGCCGGAAAATCAGCCTCCTGGGTGAGATTGAGAGCCAGCCCAGTGAGATAACAGCCTTCTGTTCTCTCTCCCTAGTCCTCGCCTCCTTTCTTTCTTCTTCTCTTCCTTAAATGACGTTCATTAAGACAGCGATTCTTCTAACAGTTTGTAAGCCTCAATTGTGTAGTGGGAGCTTTGCATGACTTGATAAAATGAGCTAAGGGAAAGGAAAGGGGGGCGGAAGCAGACACATGCTGTTTCTCTATTCCCCAAAGCAACTGCCAGTCTCAGAATATTTTCCTAGAACCTGCCAGTAATCTCACTGGAATCATCCCTACTGGATACAAGGACAGTAAATCGAAAAGATCCAGGTCTTCCCTGGTCTGATTTAGAAAATACTTGTAATTCAGAAAAAGACCAGTTCAACTTTGGCATACCCTGTCCTATCAATAACACCACTCCTCCCAGAGCAGCTCCTAGAATATGTTGGGGGGGTTTACCCCTGGATGACTTCCCCTACACTACTTGAGGTAAGTTCTTCCAAATGATTTCTTACATTTATGATAGCAAATGAGCTGGTCTGAGAAACCTAACAAATGTAACTGCATCCCTATTAGAATGCACATACAATAATGCCCATTAACATCTGAATCTAAATAGACCCTCTGCCCATATTAGTGCCAGGGCATCTGTCTTTTGCTGTGACTGATGTTATAAAAATGGACTCTCCTGTCACCCGTTAGCTCATGTATGAGATATGATGAGATATTTCAAACAGCTTGCACAAGCCTGAATAGTGCAGCCTCGATTCAAGACTCAAGCAAATAAATCATTAAATCACAAATCTCACAGCTCTGTGACAGTGTGCACTGCTGACACCGTGGAGGGACTGTTCCCCTGACCTTTTTGTATTTCATAGCATTTGACATGTAGGCTGCTTTAGTTTCAACCAGTACCAATTTAGCAATACAAAAGGCAAAAATGTCCTTGAGAAGCCTGCTGCCTTGGGTGGAGAGCTGCCTTGTAATGTGGTTGGTCCAGGAGTGGTCCAAGTAAGTAGTTAGAGGAACCTGGCAAAGAGCAATGCATGAGCAGGCCCTCTCTGAAGGCCATGAAGTCAGTAAACAAAGAGAAAAATTCATATTCTGGGAGTTGGAGGCAAGTCTATATTCTATATCCAAGTGAACTGTGACAAGAGGAAAAGACATCCAGTAAAGTTTGAATAATGATGCCAAGTTAGAGTCAGGGGTTTCAAATCAAGCAGGAAGGACCTGACAGGAAATCTAGTTAAACAAGCATATCGTGCAAGGATGCTTTTGACTGCAAGTAACAGAAAACCCAACTCAAAGTGGCTTAAACAAATAGGAGGTTTAAGCAAAGCGAGGGCAGGCTTTAGGTCTGGATGATCCAGCAGCTAGTCATTTCATGCAGGACCCAGGTTTTTATGACTCCACTCTACCACCCATTTTGTTAGCTTCATTTTCAACTAGTTCTCCTCTTGATCATAGGACGACTGCCCGGAGCAACTGGGTCTCCCTTTTTTTCTCAAATGCATCTAGCAAAAGCAAGAGAATTGCTCATAGAAAAATGAGTAGGAACTCACCCAAAAGCTCCTGCAAACCTCCAAGCATCTCATTATCTGAAGGGTATGTCGTGTTCTTTCCTGAACCAGCCATAAAAGCAGAATGTTGTTGTTGTCAGGTGCCATCAAGTCAGAACCGACTCATAGCAACCCCATGCACAGCAGAACGAAACAATGTCAGATCCTGGGCCAACCTTACTACTGCTGCCACACTTGACGCCATCAATGATGCCACCTGGCCGATCCATCTTGTTGGGGCTCTTCCTCTTTTTCTCTGACCTTCCATCTTACCCAGTATGACATCCTTCTCCAGCAACTGTTTTCTCCTGACAATATGTCCAAAGTATGAGAGACAAAGTTTAGCCATCTTGGCCTCCAAGGAGCACTCTGGCTGCACTTCTTCCAAAACAGATCTATTGGTTCTTTTGGCAGTCCATGGCACTTTTAGTATTCTCCTCCAACACCACAACTCAAAGGCATCAATTCTTCTACGATCTTCCTTATTCACCGTCCAGCTTTTGCATGCATATGAGGTTATTGAAAATACCATGGCTTGGGTCAGGTGCACCTTAGTCCTCAAGGTGACATCTTTGCTCTTCAACACTTTAAAAAGTTCCTGTGCAGCAGATTTGCCCAATGCAATACGTCGTCTGATCTCTTGACTGCTGCTTCTGCAAATGTTGATAGTTGATCCAAGAAGAATGAAGTCCTTTAAGGTTATTTTAACTGGCTCAGATGCATCTCAATCTATCTGTGGACCAGGAAATGGTGACATCTTTGTCTAAACTCATGGGTAGCATGGGAAAGAGATAGATAACTGATTAAAGTCAGCAATCTCCTGCTGTTGTGTGTGCCATCAAGTCGGTTCCGACTCATAGCAACCCTGTGTAGCATTTCTGAGGCTGTAAATCTTTATGAGAGCAGAAAGTTTCATCTTTCACCCTCAGAATGGCTGGTGGATTCGAACTGGTGATCCTGCAGCAGCAGCCCACCATGTACCCCACTGCACCACAGGATTCCTTCAACAATATCCTAGGAAATTGAAATGTACAATAGCTGGGCAACTGTGACCACCAGCAATGCTGTTCACCAAGCATTTCTAGCACCACCTTCCTGGCACATGGTACTTCCTGGTTACTAGTGTTGGTTTGGACCTTGAGATTTGTTGAAGTCAGTGAGTAATGATCAGAGTGCCCAGCTGATGCATGACGGAAAGGAGCAAGAAATCAACTTTTGTTGTTAAATTCACTAAGGTTTTGTTTAACAGTTTTTTAACTACAATATTCCCTAGTCTGTTCTGACTAGTGAACGCCTAGCGTGGCACTGTAGGATCACAAGTTCAGTAGTTCAAACCCACCAGCTGCTCTTTGGAAACCCAATGCAGGGTCACTATGAATCAGAACTTACTTGACGTCACTTAGCAACAGCAACACTCCAACTAGTACAGCTACTAATAATATGTGTGGTAGCAGCTAATGTCAGCACTTGGTGGCTTGCCTGAGAAATGAGGAATCCAATATCCATTAAACTATTAAATTTAATGTTTTTCAGAAGATTTGGAAAAAAGATTTACCTAGTTCAAGAAAATCTGGATATTATATAAATAAGTATTTCAGATCAGAAATGTGTTCATGGAAAAAAAAAAAAGACACAAGTAGAAAACAAACACTTAAAGTATCATGTTAATTAAAATATATTTTAATTTTAAAAATATGAACATTATCATTAATTGTTTTGGTGAACATTGTTGTTGTTAAGTGCCCTTGAGTTGGTTCCAACTCAT
Source organism: Chrysochloris asiatica (assembly GCF_000296735.1). Taxonomy (NCBI): domain Eukaryota; kingdom Metazoa; phylum Chordata; class Mammalia; order Afrosoricida; family Chrysochloridae; genus Chrysochloris; species Chrysochloris asiatica. The sequence goes on from NW_006408528.1 coordinate 36,665,791, forward strand.
AGCAACCCTGTATAGAGTTTCTGAAGAGTGGCTGATGAGTTTGAGCCACTGACCTTATGGTTTACAAACCAGTGCTTATCCTATAGTGCCATATGAGGTTCTGGGTCCCTTATATATATATATGGACTTCTGGTGTGGCACTGTAAGATAAGCACTGGACTGCCAACCATAAGGTCAGCATTTCAAACCCACCAGCTGCTCCTTGGGAACCCTATACAGGACCACCATGAGTCAAAACCAACTCGATGGCACTTAACAACAACATATGTATATACACATGTATCTTATATGTGTATATACATATAAAAGGGTAAGTCAAAAATTATCCACATGCTGGCTGTAGAATTTATTTTAATCAACTTTTAGGAAAAACAAATACATAATTTTTCAAAATAATCTCCTTGCTTTTCAATACACCATATCCGTCTGTCGACAAACTTTTGTATTCCCTTATTTTAAAATGTTCAGGCTGATCGGTGCACCATGAATGCACCACTGTCTTTACTTCTTCATCAGAGGTTAGTCCTAGAATGGCTGCTTTCAAGGGACCAAACAGGTGAAAATCCAATGGAGCAAGATCAGGACTATAGGGAGGATGCTTTAACACCTCAAAATGAAGTTTTTGCAGAGTGTCAACAGCGTGTGCAGAGGTGTGAGGACATGCATTGTCATTCAAGATCACAACACCCTTGGATAGCAATCCTCTGCATTTAATCCAAAATTTAGGCTTCAGCTCTTCAATGAGCATCTCACTGTAACATTTGCTGTTGATTGTTGAAACTTTTTTCTTGATAGCATTTCAATACTGGCCCTTGAGAAGACCAGAAAACTGGAAGCATCAATTTTCCAGCTGACGGTTGACTTTTGAACTGTTTCTTGGTCGGCGATTAGGGATGTTTCCATTCCATACCTTGCCATTTACTCTCAGGCTCATAGTGATGAATCCATGTCTCATAACCAGTAACAATTTTTTTTTTTAAGAAACTTTTACCTTCCTTCAAGTATTGGTCCAAAATTTTGTTTGCAGATGTCCATGTTCACACCTGCACAGCAGTGACCTTGAACAGAAAGTGCTGATAACATGGTGCAGTCAACAGAAGTTTTAATATAACCTGAATGCGGCTAATTTTTGACTCACCTTTGTATAAAAGACCTGGATCTTTTATATACGTATGTTGTTGCTGTTAAGTGTCGTTGAGTTAGCTCCAACTCATAATCACCCGGTATAGGGTTTCTAAGGAGCAACTAGTGGACTTGAACTACTGACCTTGCAGTTAGCAGTCCAGTGCTTATCCTACAGTGCCAAACCAGGACTTCTATATATGTATGTTGTTGTTAAATGCTGTCAAGTCTATTCCAACTCATGATAATCCTTTATAAGGCTTCTGAGGAGTGCTGGTGAGTTTGAACTGCCGACCCTAAGATGCAAAGTGACCCTGTGGTCAAGTGCTTATCTTCTAGTGCCACCCCAGGATTCCACATATGTATACATAAAATATTGCTCTATTGTATAAATTGTCTACAAAAAAAGTGTAAGTTGATACTATTTAACCTTGCAGTTCCCCATTTTCTTATGACAGCATTTTTTTAAAGTATAAAAAAATAGGGTACAAATTTCCTAATAAGAAGCAGAATAAGTGTTATTAAATTTTGGGGGGGGAGTTTTTGAAATCCTAGTTCTTAAATGGAAATGAAAGAGAAAAAGCCTCAATTTTCATAATGATTGATAACTAAAATGCTATTTAAATTTTATTTTAAAATCAGTTTCTGCCTTTGCTGGGGATAGGGGTAGGCAGATTGTCTCTGACCTATGTATAGGAGGGTACATCAAATAGCATTTCTACAAAAGCATAAAAAGCTGTATTAAACAAAATACCAAAATGTAAAGCAGCTGTGTCTTGACGTGCCCTCCATCTAGGTCTATATACTCGTAAAGCTGGTGTTTCCATCTCTGTAAACCTTCCCCAAAGACTTCTGCAATCTTCAATTTACATCACATTACAATGGTAGTTTGGGCATCCTCAAGAGATCAAATTATGTTCCTGTAAAATGTTCCTTGAATTTTGGAAACAATAAGAAGTCCAAAGGGGCAAGAGCCAGGCTGTAGGGTGGTTGGGGTAAGGTTTCCCAAAGAAAGTCTAATAGGACAGCCATTGCTGCCCTCAAAGGATGAGTATGTGCATTGTCATGATAGAAAAAATGTCTCAGTGCAACTTTCCTGGTCTTTTTCTCATCAGTGTAATTTTCCATTTTCTTAAAACTTCTTCCAAGTAAACAGACTGTCCTATATCCTTCGAGAAAATCTACCAAGCTTACCTCTTAGAAAGCCCATAAAACCGTCTCCATAATCTACCTGTTTTGAATTTCATTGACCCAGCAGATTCCCTAGGCAGCCTCTGCTTTGATTAGACCATTTTTTGGAAAGCGCTCTAATGAGACTAAGAATATTACTGAGAGCATCTGTATGTAACTATCCACTGATCAGAAAGACATGCTTAAGCATATTTTGTTTGGAATAAACGTTTGTTTGGAATAAAACATGTTTTATATGAACTTGAGCCTTACTTTTGTTGTTGTTTAGTGCTGTTGAGTTGGTTCCAACTCATAGCAACCCTGTGTAGGATTTCCGAGGAACATCTGGTGGGTTTGAACTGTGAACCTTGTGGTTCATAGTTGAGTGCTGATCCAGGCACCCTAATAGCAATACTTTTTATTGATCTTTGTATTATAAAGTTTTACCAACAGCTTCAACAAACTGAGTCATGTAGAATTCCTTGGCATGACTAAGAGTGGTTCCAGGTGGATAGGGAGATAAGTTGTAAAATCTTCTTTTCCTCTGAGGGTAATGTTTAAGATTTTTCACTCCTCCAGATTTTTGTTTTGTTTACTACATTCTCATACATAATATTTGGTTGTCGAGAACTTACCAAGCAGAACTTTGGTGATTTTGATTAGGTCACTATTCTCAAAACCTGCTAAGATCGCAAGATACTCAAACTTAAATTTTTTTGTTTTGTTTGTTTGTTTTTGCCCTGTTATAAAATTATAAATATTCTCAATTTGAGTAATGTTTTGGTTTTCTAGTGTTACTATAACACACATATTAAAAGTGGGTGGCTTTAAAGAACAAAATTTATTTTTTCATAGTACCAGAGGTGACGAATCTCTTGCCTTGATCAATTTGTTCTTCTTCCTGGCTCTGAGAGTTCCTTAGTTCTTTGGTAATCCTCCCCCAGCATCTATCTTCCCCTGTGTGTATCGGTGTCTATTCTGGTCCTTTTACAACTCAGAAGTGATTAGGTTCAGGATCCACCCTATGCTGGTATTAAATAACTAAATAATTAAGATAAGCTTAATTTCCAGACAGAATCACATCCACAGGTACAAAGGCCAGATATTCAACACATATTTTGGGGGGACACAGTTCAATCAAAAACAAGAGGTGTTTTCACTATTCTCCTTTTAGAGATAAAAATATGAAGGCATAGACATTCTTATTAGGTTGTCTGTTGGTCTATAGAAACGGCATTGGCCTAGAAACCAGAAGACTCTGGGTGCTGGTCCTGGTAGGCCAATGTTCATGTCACAAAATCTGGATGGAAACAGAGGTCTCAGGTGCTACACCAATAAGTAAGGCAATAAGAGTCTATAATGAGATTTCACATGGGTATGTCTGGTCTACATGAGAAGGCAAATCACCATCATTCACCAGTTCTTTCTTAATCATCAGTCCAGAGAGAAAATCCTCCAGAGACTCTCAGGTCCTGACCTCCTCCTATATCATGGGGAAAGGGCAGATGCTTCCAAGGTCACCCTTGGGCACCGATAACCCTGGCATCTGGTCTCTGTGCCCCCACCTTATGAGCTGCAGCAGACACTCTACTGATAAAACCACCTGCTGGGTGAGGGAGCCGCAGGCATCTCTCCTAATGATTTCCATAATGCTGGCTGCTGCTTCCCACACACTGTGTGCCCTGAAGCACCTAATTTTCCTGCTGCTTTTACCTTGATTAATGCCTTTCGTAAGTTTGCCATCCATGCAACTTCACCCTGCAGCCACTGCCCAGGTGTAAACTCAGATGTCGTGATCTTGGGAAGTTAGGGTTTCTGCTTTCTCACCAATTATGTGGTCAGCCTTCTCCCTCCTGATTCAAGACCCTATGTCCTGCTTTTCCAGATGTCCTTCCTTTCTGCTAGTACAAGATACAGCATCTAGGCTTTGTTGTCTGAGTGTGTTGAAATTCATAATAGTTACAAAAGGCACCGCGTGGAGGGTTTGGTGTTCTTAAACCTAAGACTGATGCTGAAAATTTATTTCATCTATAATTGAGTTTACCTCTGAGCTGCCTAATAAACTTCTCTCATTTTAAAAGGCAAAATGAACTATAAGTATCATTGTTTGAGGAGCTGTTTTTCTGACCTTTCCAGCAGGGCTTGGAGCTTGCGCTTCATTCCCCAGAGATGAGTTCTCCTCCTGCCTCTTCAATCACTTCTTCCCAGGTTCCTCTCTCAAGCCTCCAACCTCTTTCTCCTTTAGGTCTTATATTCCCTTAAACTCATTTTTCTCTGTGTTTTGGCCACCACTCTTAAAAAGTAACTCTGGCCACAAATGCTTCTGGTTTCCAACTCCCAAATATTGCACATTTGGAATCCCTTGGTGGTGGCTGTGTGCTGTGGAATCGGTTCCGACTCATAGCGACCCTGTACAGGGTTTCCAAGGCTATAAATCTTTATGGGAGCAGAACGCCTCATCTTTCTCCCATGGAACAGCTGGTAGTTTCGAACTGCTGACCTTAAGGTTCCCAGCCCGATTCGTAACCACTACACTACCAGAGCTCCTTTTGGAATCCCTTGGTGGTGGTGGTGGCGGTTATGTGCTGTGGAATCGGAACCGACTCATAGCGCCCCTGTACTGGGTTTCCGAGGCTGTAAATCTTTACAGGAGCAGAGAGCCTCATCTTTCTCCCACGGAACAGCTGGTAGTTTCGAACTGCTGACCTTAAGGTTCCCAGCCCGATCCGTAACCACTACGCTACCAGAGCTCCATTTGGAATCCCCTTAGGTACAACCAATTCAATTTGTCCAAAACTGAGCTAATTGACCTTTACTTCCTCCTACCACCATCTGCCCAGCACCTCAAGAGCTTTTTTGAATACTGCTCAGCTATCTAATACATTTTCTTGCTAGTCAGAGAGAAAGCTGGAGAAAGGTCCAGGAGTATAGACGTTAGAATTCCAGTTCTGGAGCCAAAACCGGGGTGGGCTCTATTAGAAGCTCCAGATAAGTTCTGGAGGTCCCAGAGCAGAGAGGACCTTGGCCTGATTTCCCTTTATGATGCTTCCAGCCTCAAAAAGAAATCTGTATCCATCTAATGCCTGAGACCCAGATTAGAAACAGCTGAGGGCGGCGACAAGGGAGCTGGAACTGAGAATCAGTTTCTGGTTTGCCAAGGCCTACCTGAGACAGGCAGGAGTCCCAGAAGTTCCTGTTTGTGCCAGAGGGGAGCAGAAAGGTACTCAGAACACCTTGGTCTACCTGAGCCTAGGAATCTGGATGAAGAGGTTGCAGAGTGTGAAGACTTTGAGCTGGAAAGATATGACTGAAATGATGAATGTTTGCAACAGGTAATCCCAAGGGCCAGACTTGCCAGACACACTACAAGGATACCAGTGCAAAGTACCCAAGCCCAGGGCCCAGCCCACCCCAGCTAAGGTTCTCACAACAGGAACCAGCCAAGACCCAAAAGTGGAACTAAAAGACATGCAGTTAACGTGAAGCGGCAGCAATGATACCTGTTCTTCAGTTTATTTCTTTTATCCTTTGCCATTGGGTTGACCCACAGAAACTAGGAGATAATAATATTGTTAATATTATTATATTATCCGTAATATTGTTGACTAATTTATTCCCTTTTCCCCTCCCACATTCCCCTCAGAACCTCTCCTAGGTCTGCTCAGTTTCCCACCCAATGCCCCGTGCCCAATTCAAGTAGCCAGTAAGCCATTTGCAGGGCCCCAGGTAAACTTACACACCATGGATAGCCTAGCACTCCTTGTTCCCCATGCATTCTCCTCACATCTCTGCATACTTACCTCAATTTACCATTCAGAGAAAGCATCTAAGTCTTAAGATAAGCATTTGAACTTCAAGGTTGGTGGTTCAAACTTACCAGCCGCTCCTCTGAAACCCTATACACGGTTGCTATGAGTCAAACCGACTTGACGGCACTCAACAGCAACAACAACTCAAAGGAAAAGACTCTTATTGACATTGTTGATGCCATTTGGGATCGTTCTGACATCTAAGTTCAACTACAAAAGGGGATGCAAACTCCATCTATAATGTGAGCCTATAAAGCTGAAGATACAGAGGCATTTAGATCACAAAATAACTGCTCCTTGAGGGAGAAATGGATCAAGTGAAAATGTAGACTTCATGAATCACATAGCTCTATGATAAGGTGTTTGAGATTCTCTCCTGGCTGGACGTCATCATGAGTAGCCAGAGTTGACCTACATGGTGCCACCCCAGGTTTCTTTCTGTCTTAAGAGCCTCCCTCTTGCCCTTCCTCCCCTTGCCACATTTCTCTCCATTCTTTTAGGAACACCAGCTGCAGCCCCCATAAAGCCAAGACTACAGATGCCTAAGGAAGGACTCAGAGGGCTGCATAAAGTTCCCAGCCACCAAATCACAAAGCCTTTCTTTCATGCAGGATCTCCAAGCATTTAGGAGAACTAAACTGCTACATGAGAGTCATTGTGTCTTCATGGATGAGCCAGGATTCTCAGTGGTTTTGCAGTTAAGACATAGTCATCCTACATGATGAGATCTAATAGTATGTAATCAGTTTCATATGAGGTCTGCTATGAACAGCCCATCAATTGAAAGGATGTGTCCCTGGGAGTGTGGCCTGCAACATCCTTTATCTTACAAAGACAAGAGAATAGAGTAGTGAGCACAGAAAGAGAGACCTACTGCCACCAAGAAGGAAGTGTTGGGAGTGGAGTGCATCATTTAGAGCTTGGGTCCCTGCACTCAGAAGTGCCTAGATCCAGGAGAAAATATATTTAACTGAGAATAAATTTCTATTATAGCAGCATCACATAACCAAAACATTCCTGTCATATGGATCTTTTTTGGGTGACTTCACTTCCTGTCTGCTTACACCCATCTCCTTTCTGGCCCTATCTACACTTCCTAGACTGGATCTCGCTAACCTAATCCTGTGGGAATAGGATTTGCCACCCTTACCCTACCCACATTTCTTTATCTGGAACCTAGGCTTAATTTATCTGTGGATTCTGTGACTCTGCAACTCAATGCAGTAGTTCAATCACATTGCACAGTAGACCATGATATGTTTTGTGATTAAGCAATAAAAAGGCGACAGGTGGTGCATTTATGGGTAATTAAAGCCTGCTGCAGGCTGTGTTATAATGCATAAGACTGACGGTGCAAGAATTACAGCAGTCTCTGCTGAAGACAGCTCTGTCTGTCACATGGCGTTGCTACGTGCAAGTTTTCAGACAAAGAATAGGATTGGGTGGAGGAAGAGCAGAGAGCCACTTTTTTTTTTTTTTTTTTCTCACTGAAATTTAAGTGATAATCATTTGGAAGTTCTGAGTATTTGTTTTGGTTTTCACAGTTCTGATGTTATATGCTACAAAGTATAATGATCTCACTCAGATATAAGTTTAGCTATTCATAGACTGTTTTGGTATGATAAAACGCACTCTATGGAGCATTCTTCTAGACCAGTTTATCACAACAATTCTGCAGTGGTTTTTTATTGCATCAGGTAGTTAGACCAATAAAATAATTGGAGTCACCTCTAAGTTGCTTTTGATTCAAATATAAGTTCTGGATTCTGGGAATCAAAGTTTGAATATTGTCTTTCTTGGAATGATACATGCGCTCCTGGTGAATGTTAACGTTTCTCTTACATATCTACTAAAATGAAGAGAACTTAGGATCTATGTGCATTAACTTCTTTGATCTGAACATCATCTGAATGTCTTCATCATAGAAAAATAATAAGCAAATGAATCTAAATTCTAAACGAATTCATCTAAATGCAAGGAAGTCCTTTTCCCTTCATTCATTTGTGGACAAAATTTTTGTTGGGGTTCAGAACGTTTGAAGTATGAAGGATAAAGTGAAGAGTGTTAAAAGGAATAGCTAGAGGACTAACCTAACCCTGTGAGCTGTGAACTCATCGTAGGACAAGAAGAAGCCATTGCAGGGTTTTATGATCAACTTGTGCATCAGAAAGTGTGGAAATCAAGTTGCAGAGTGAGTAGAGGCAGGGGAATATATAGTGAAGAGCTGCATGGAATATCCTAGTCAAGAGACAATGGTATGGTGAAGTAGAGTGGTAGCCAGCTGGAGAGAAGTGCTTGGTTTGGAGGGAAGCTTCCAAATTAGAATCTGTAAGTCTTGAGAAGGAGAGTCTCTCCTCAGGAAGAAAGATGGGTCCAGTAACTAAGAAAGAGAACACCAGTGGAGTAATAAGTTTAGGGACATGGAGAAAGGTTGGAGGAGCAAGCAGATGAGTTTCCTTTGGGTAGGATGACCATACAATCTATGGTCCAAATTAGAGTACCTTGAAAATAAAATAAGGAGCTACTGGGACAACATCAGCTCAGCCTGCACCTGGCTGTAACAAATTGCTACAAACACAAAACAACACAGATTTAGGATCTTACAATTCTGGAGGTCAGAAGTCCAAAATGGTTTCACTGGAATAAAACTGAAATGCCAGCGAGGCTGCATTTCTCCCAGAGGCTCTAAGTTAGAATACATTCCCTTGCTTTTCCCAGCTTCTAGAAGTTCCCTGGATTCCTTGGCTCATGGGACCTTCCTCCACCTTAAAAGTCAGCAGCATAGTAAGTTCAGTACCTCTCTGATTCTCACTGTCCTGACTCCCTCTTTCTAGTTATTAATTGAGACAGATGCTAGTCATTAATTGAGACAGATAATCCAGGATAACATCCTTAATTTTTCACATCTGCAAAATCTCTTCTCCCATACATGATACCATACTCATATAGTCCAGAGGTTAGGTTGCAGATATCTTTGTTGTGTTGTTAGGTGATGTCAAGTTGGCTCTGAATCATATTGACCCGATGCACAAAAGAACAAAACACTGCCACGTGTTTCAGGGCCATTATTTTGCCTATCAGAAATAATTTGGGGACATGTTCTAGTCAGAGATATTTATAGGATATTCAAATGAAGATGCCAAGTAAGCAATGCTTGAGGGGAAATTCCTGACTAAACTGTTTTATACCAGGAAAATATTTAAGGATATTGCTTCTTTCAAATGATGCAAATGATAAAGCATCTCAATATCTTCAGACAAAATGTTTTAAAAGACCAGGAGCTAACTGTATGTACATATGACCAACTGGCCATAGGCAAGTTCTGGCTGAAGCTGAAGAAAATGAAAACAAGCCCATGAGAAGCAAAATATGACCTTGAGTATATTCAACCTGAATTTTAAAGACCATCTCAAGAGCATTTTTGATGTATTAGACACTAATGACCAAAGATCAAACAGTTGTGAGAGAATATCAAGAACATCAAATATGAAGAAAGAAAAAGATCATTAAAAAGACAGGAAAGAAAGAAAAGACCACAATGGATGTGAGAAGAGACTCTGGAACTTGCTCTTGAGTGCAGAGAAGGTAAAGCAACTGGAAGAAGTGAGTAAGTAAAAGAGTTGAACAGAAAATTTCAAAGAGCAGCTTTAAAAGACAAACTCAAATATTATAATAAATGTGCAAAGACCTGGAGATAGAAAACCAAAAGAGGAAGAACAGGTTCAGCATTTCTCAAGCTGAAAGAATTGAAGAAAAAATTTAATCCTCAAGTTGTAATATTGAAGGATTCCATCAGCAAAAATGGTGTCCTGCTGTGATGTCCTATAGGATAAGCAGTGGACTGCTAACCCAAAGGTCACCAGTTCAAACCCACCAGCTGCTTCTCAGAAATGATATGTGTCGTTGTGAGTTAGAACCAAGTTGACGGCACTTAACAGCAACAACAGGAGCAAAAACAAGAAACATCAAAAGAAGATACACACAAGAACACCCACACTTGCAGATAATACCCACTTGACCTGGCTTCAATGACTAGATGATCAGAGCTCAACTAAAAGAAGAAAGTAGAGGAAAAAAGAGTAATCTGATACAATTTGATGAACTATGGATTCTGTAGCTCAAAAGAGGGAACAAATCTTTTCAGTGGGGATCATTCCCACCCTCTCCATACACAGAGTAGGCAGGGATGGGCAACTTGGACATTGGCTACCCAAAGTAGGGGGTGGGGGAGGATTACAAAGGCAACAAGTGACTGGCTTACAAGCTTTCAAGAGGAAGCCTAGATCCAGAGGGCATGGAGGAAAGTAGACTCTCCACTGAGTAGTATCCAATCTGTCAAGGCGGGGCTGATGAAAGGAAATGCGGATAGGTCTCTTATGATACAATAGTGAATAATTGTTATCAGGATTGATGGTGAGGGTTGCAAATGCAAAGGTAGATGTTTTGTAGCAAGGAGGGGAGTGATTAACTTTGCAGTCTAGAAGCGGAGGTCCCTGTGACTATCAAGGGAGAAGAGCAGAGAGTGGAACCCTACCCAGAGAAGCAGTGATGTCAGAGATGGAGACAGAGATAATGACATGGAGAGAAGCGGCTGTGGACTTTAGATCCAGAGAAGGAGAGGGGCTGTGTACTGATGACCGGGGGACAGGCTTACAGGGTATATCCTTTGGTTGGTTGATGATGCGTAAAGGGGAAAACTATCACATAATTCACAATAAAACATTAAAAAAAAAAAAAAAAAAGAAGAAGAGGAAGATACAGAATCACTGTACCAAAAAGAATTGGTAGATGTTCAACCATTTGAAGAAGTAGCATATGATCAAGAACCAACAGTATTGAAGGAACAAGTTCAAGCTGCACTGAAGATATTGGCAAAAACAAGACTCCAGGAATTGACAGGATAAAAATTTAAATGTCTCAACAAACTGATGCAGCACTGGAGACATTCATGATAAGAAATTTGGCCAACTGATTGGAAGAGATCCGTATTTATGCCCATTACAAAGCAAGGGAATACTGAATGGTTTGAAATCAAGAAAGGTATGCATCAGTGTTTTGTTGTTTCAACATACTTATTCAATCTGTATGCTGAGCAAATAATTCGAGACACTAGGTTATATGAAGAAGAATGCACTGTTAAATTTGTAGGAAGACTCATTAACAACCTGAGATATGCAGATAACACAACCTTGCTTGCTGGAAGTGATGAGAACTTAAAATATATACTGATGAAGATCAAAAACTATGGTCTTCAATATGGACTGCACCTCAATGTAAAGAAAACAAATATCCTCACAACTGGACCAGTAAACAACATTTTGATAAATGGAGAAAAGATTGAAGTTGTCAAAGACTTCATTTTGCTTAGTTCTATAATCAACAGTCATGAAAACAGCAGTCAAGAAGACAAAGGATGTGTTGCATTAGTCAAATCTGCTGCATAAGACCTCTTTTAAGTGTTAAAGAGTAAAGATGTCAGGTTGAGGACTAAGGTGTGCATAACCCAAGCCATGATATTTTCTGTTGCCTCCTATGCATATAAAAGTTGGATAGCGAATAAGGAAAACAGTAGAATGATAGAAATATTTGGATTATGGTGTTGGAGAAAAATATTTAAAGTACCATGGACTTCCAGAAGAACTAACACATCAATCTTGGAAGAAGTACAATCAGACTGCTCTTTGGAAGTGAGGAGGGCAATGTTTCATCTCTTTTACTTAAGACATGTTGTCAGAAGGGACCAGTCCCTGGAGAAGAACATCATACTTGGTAAACAGTGAAAAGGATTTGTGAGGATGGCACAGAACTCCAGGCAGTGTCTCATTCTGTTCTGCATAGTATTGCTATGATTAGGAAACTGACTCAAAAGCGCCTAACAACAACAGCATGGTGTTTAATTAAGACACATTTTATGGCTATTGTCAGTATAGGTGCCAAAATAAACTGGCATCTGAGGATTGTTGTTCTGTCCTTCCTTTTAAAAAAACAAAAAACGTTGCCATCAAGTAGTTTCCAATTTCCAGATGTGTCAGGGTAGGACTGTTCTCAATAAGGTTTTCAGTAGATAATTTGGGGGGAAGTGGATTACCATGTCTTTCTTCCCAGCTGACTCTGGATGGACTCAAATCTTCAACATTTTAATTAACAGCATGTTAACCATTTGTATCACCCAAGGACTCCATCCACTTGGTGATGGTGGTGGTTGTGCCACTGAGTCGGTTTCAACTCATAGTGACCCTGCATAGGGTTTCCAAGGCTGTAAATCTTCATAAGGATAACAAGCCTCATCTTCTCTCATGGAGCAACTGGTAGATTCAAACTACCTTGTGGTTAGCAGCCCAGTTTTTAATTGAATATGCTGCCTGGGCTCCTCCCATCCATCCCTTATAGTATATCAGACTAGGTGGTCCAGGAATCATCCTGAGTGTACCTAGAACTGTCCCTATCTAAGGTCAGACTGATCATGAGGGTCAGTCAAGAGAGAAAGGATGGCTGACGTTCATAACTCCCCGACCCTGGAGGGAAAACATTCAAAAAAGATACCTTCGTGACTGTGGATTAGTGGCATCATTTATAACCAGATGACAGCATGTTGTTGCTGTGGTTGTTATAATCATTAGCAATTATCATTATTATTATGACAGATGCCACCCTGATGCTGAGCATCAGTCTTTGTCAATGCTAGCCTAAATGAATGCATATATTAAAGTTCTTTCTACTTTTAGCTCAATCGCTTTTTGAAGGCTCAACCTGAAATAACATGAAGACATTTACTGCTGTCACCTAGTAGCTGATTATACCATCATAAGAGAAAGCTACTTTAAAGAATGCAGACAACAATGAAGGATTTGTATAGTAAATTTGCAGATTTAATATGTCCCATGAACAATAAAGGTTTAAATTTACTCAATAATTTGTTCATCTGAATTCATGGCTGCAAAGAATTATTTCTCAAAATGTTAACAAAATGGCAGCAAGTGAAAACTCAGGAGTTTATGGTATAGAGAACCAGGCTTCTCTCGATGTCCAATGTGCCCCAGCCCTTATTGGTCATATCTGCTCTCTTACTTTGCACAAGATCAATAATGCCTTCTCAGTGGCTGGTTTTCACTGCAATCTAGAAAGTCTTCATCTGATCTCCAGTTAATTAACTTTAAGGCATGGCCCCTGCTGACAAAAAGCCAGCAACTTCTGTGAAAACAACAATCTCAACAAAGAAAAGAAAACAACTCAGAAGGTTATCCACAGTAGAATGGACGGGTCAAGTGTGGCATACTCACACAGTGGAACACCATGCAGCAATGGAAATAAAAGAACCTCACTTGTTCTCACCAACATGGATGTACCTTATAATGTGCAATGCTGAGTGAAAGGAAGAAAATGTAAAAGAATACATACAGTGTTATTCTAAATTCAAAAATGGGCAAAACAAAATCATATTGTTGGAATGCATACATAGTTAGAAGCTTAGTAAAGAAATCATTGTCATAGAAATAGTAACCCCAAAGGAGAGGAAAAGGGCTTTTGACTGGGGAGTGACACACAGGGAGATGCTGACAAGGTTCTATTTCTTGACCAGAGTGAGAGTTATATGGGTATCCACCTTGACATTATCTGTTAAATTGTGTGTTTGCATTTTTGCACTTTTCTGAATATATGCTCAATTTAAATAATAAAAAGTTAGGTAGACCACTTAGATTGAGCTAACTTGTTGTTTTTAAGTGCTGTTGAGTTGGTTCCAACTCATAGCAACCCCATATAGCATTTCCAAGGAGCAGCTGGTGGCTTTGAACTGTCAAACTTGTAGTTTGCAGACCAGTGTTGATCCACAGCGCCACGACTGAGATATGTCGTTATTGTTGTTGTTGTTGTTGTTGTTAAGTGCTGTTGAGTCAGTTCCAACCCATAGAGATCTTGTATGAGGTTTCCTAAGAGTGGCTGGTGAGCTTGAACCGCCGACCTTGTGGTTCATACTAACTTTGCAGTCCAATGCATTAACCCACAGAACCACACCAGGACTCCACACCAAGGTATAGGGGAACCAAAAACTTTACTGTAAGTTTTATGTTTTTAACTATAATGATTTATCCCAAAAGGGCAAAGAATTCTTCCAGTTCTACCTTTTCCTCCCTCTCTTCAAAGCTGTTCCCCAATGTCACCTCCCCTAAAGATGGCCTTTCTTTTAATTCCTCTCAACTCCGCCTTTTGAGTCTGGTTTCTGACACAAGGAGAGGTCAACTCTTGGCAGACGTCAGGCCTGAGTCTCAGAGACATAGGGAAGCTAGCAGCTCTGGGCAGAGAGAAATCATGGTGGAAATGACCTCCAGCCCAACTTACAACATTCACAATGTGTCCCCCAAAGCCCCGTGAAGAATTAGCAAATCATACATGGAGTTGCCTTGCTCATTCAGAACTGTGAAGCCAGACCCCTCAGCTGATCACAGTCTTCCATATAGGCCCCCACCTCCTTTTGCAAGAAGGAGAATTAGCATTATTGTGTGCTTCCTATCCCCTTCTCTGGGACCATCTACTACAATGTTGACCCCATTATGAGTACAACGTGGTGATCCCTGCACAAAAGAACAACTTAAAGAACAAAATCCGAAAGGAAATTTTCATTCTTAATATACATAAAATGATTCGCTGTTTTACAGCAACCACCATTGCTAGTAGATTCCAACCCTTCCCCCAACAAGAATCAGCAGTCTGAGGGAGAATCATGTCTAAAACTGTATAACCCTTACTAGCCTATTTTCCCGTTAGCCTGACCGATTCCATCTTGTTACCCATGATTTAGGGGTCAGCACTAAGCTTCAGGCTGCCTGAACCACTCCCCTGTCGCCTGAGATTGCTTCATAAAAGGATGCATTTGCCAAAAATAATCAGATAGTCAATACAAAGTAGGAATGTGAGCTCAAGCTTGAACCCATTCTATTTCCTTGGATTTGAAATCATCACCTTTGATCTTAATTTTAGGTAACCATGGTTTCAGAATCCTTTTTCCAATTACTATGAACAGTTGCATAAAGGAAATGTTGGGTTTAATCTCTTAAGCTCCATCTGATATTCTGTACTGGTCTGGGTGGCAGCTTACTTATAAAATGAACTTCAGATCCTGATTTCAAAGGCACACAGTGGCTGTCAGAGCTAAGTAGTTTCATTTCCAGGGCCCTCAACATGTACAAAGGAACCCTGGTAGCCAGTGGGTTACGTGTCGGGCTGCTAACCACAAGGTCAGCAGTTTGAATTCACCAGCTGCTCCACAGAGAAAGATGAGGCTTTCTGCTCCGGTGAAGATTTCCAGCCTTGGAAACCCTGAAAAGGGTCACTGTGAGTCAGAATCGATTTGATGGCACACACAGCAACAGCAGCAACTTGGAGAAGAGCTCAGCCCCAAACAGCCTTTGCTCAGGTATGGAAGCATCTCACCTTCACTGCAGTTCCACCTCCCGACTGGCCTCCCAGCCTCCCAGCCTCTGACTGTCTTAACACTGCTTCACTTGCCAAGAAAATACGATTCCCAAGATTGCTCCATCAGCCTTTTCTCTTCAGGCTTCCTCCTCAGTCCTCTGGATCAAGCACAAACTTCTAACTTTGACAACCTTAACTTCCCAGCAGGTTAAGCTCCTGGAATCATTCGGCAGCTCCCCTCCTATTTTTTTTACCTTCCCTCTTCCCCCCAGTTAAAAATTTCAAGGTCCCCCTTAATTCCCCTGACTCCCTGACCACCCCGCCCCTGACCCACAACAGTGCTTCCAACTCTGAAGTTGAGAGTCCCTTGTACCTCCCATTTGAGGTACTTGAATAGAATACTATCTTGTATTGCTACTTACCTTTTTTTAGGTAGAGTTGGTCTGCAAGCCTTTATTACAGTTTCTGTGAGAGCAGAAACCTGTTTAATACCTTGGACAGACACACTGTATCATAATAGGCATTCAATAAGCGTGTGTTAAGTAAAGATGTATTTTGTAACCTCAGCCCATAATTTTCATTCAGCCCCCTAGGACCTCCCCATTTCTTCCTTACTTTACCTTCTCTAACCATTGTCTAAGAAGCCTTAGTGATTCTTGGTGATTGATTAGTATGTAAGCACTAGTTTGCTAACTGAACCCAACGGCCACTCTGTATGAGAAATATGTGGCAGGCTGTTTCCATAAAGATTTATAGCCTTGTAAATCCTGTGGGGCAAATCCGCTCTGTCTTATAAGGCCACGGGAGTTTGAATTGACTCAGTAGCAAAGAGTGGGGTTTTAAAAACCACTATCTGGTCCCAGGCAAACCTCATCAGAAAACATCATATTTTTCTTAGTCACCAAGGATTTTTTTTTTTTTTTTCATGTGAATGCCACCTTTTTAATACCTTACCTTCCTTTACATAATCTCTGGAACCCATCCTTTACAATACTTACTTGTGTTTGCGTCGATGATATATTTACTCTTCCTAGTCTTGTTCATCTCTCTCCTTTAGACTGAAGGATCCCTGAGGACAAGAAAAGACTCTATGCTTTATTAAGTATCCTGAGGATCCCACATCCAGTGAGAACTCAGAGGCCTTTACTGATTCACTGATAGACAGTTTTAGGCATAAAGTCTCCTTTCCCAGAAAATACCATTTCATACCAAGACACATCTTCTCACAGTCTATCCCACATGTATTATCACCTAAGATTTGCAGTTCCTCCCATAAATGACATCAGAAAGTCTTTAGATGAAACACTAGGATTCCAATTGTTGTGCTGGCTAGTTAAAGTTAATTCATTAAAATGAAATATAATTTAAAATTCAATTCTTCAGTCCGACTAGCTGAAGAGGACACAATATGGTTGCTGGTGGCAACCATATAGGACAGCACCAATGTAGAATATTTTCATCATCACAGAAAGTTCGATTGGACAGCACAGAGCAAGGCAGAGAAGTGATGAGAAAACAAGAAAATGGAAGCATTGTCAAGCTGACAGATGCTGCAGCATCTTCTTTATTGCCAAGCTCTCAGAAATGTGTGCACCCAGACACCTCTGAAGAACACAGTTGTTCATGTTCCTACTCAGCTTTACTTTTTAAATCAATTTTAAGAAGAGTCTTCACCACCCTCTTGGGTAATCTACACAACCTGTCACAACCCACCCAGGCAAGTTCTCTCTGATGTCTAGCCTTGTTTGTGGAATTCCTTGCCTACCTAAAGCATCCCAACATATCTACATCTTTAAATACTAGCTTCTTGATTTCATTAATGTCAGTCATTGCCATTTCAGTTTTATACGCTCTACTGAGATTCTTTTGCATTTAACCTGAGCATGGGCATATCATTACGGGCTCAAGTTTATAAGCAAAATAATCAAGACCTAAGGGACCAGTCGTTGGAGAAGGATATCATGTCTGCTAAGGTGGAGAGTCAGAGAAAAAGAAGACCACCAGAGAGATGGATTGGCAAAGTGGCGGCATCAATGTGCTCAAGCATGGCAACAATAGTGAGGTTGGCCCAGGATCGGGCAGTGTTTCGTTCCGTTGTGCATAAGGTCACTATGAGTCGGTACCGACTCGATAGCAACTAACAACAACAACAAAGTTCAGATGTTCACAAGTATGCAGAGTAGGAAAAAAAAAAAAAACTGAAGCAAATAATAAGAAGAAGAGGAAAAAAAGATATTTCACATTTCCTTTCATGTGGTTATTTATGTGGGTTGGGTCTGAGGATTTGTTAGCGTGTTTATTTTAGGAAGTGCTTCCCCTGAAGTTCATCTCCTTCTCTCTCTCTCAGGCACACACACAAATGCTAAAAAGAAAAGAAAGTCCTGGTGTGGCACTGTGAGTTAGTGCGCTGGACTGCAAATTGTCTTGAACTGCAAGGTTGGCAGTTCAAGCTACCAGCTGCTCCTTGGAAACCCTGTACAGGGTCACTGTGGGTCGGAACCAACTCGATAGCACCCAACAGCATGCAACCTAAGGATCTTTGAAATTTCATCTTTAAGGATTCATCTTTAGGCTTTGTCCTCTTTTTTACTATCCAGTAATGCCATCACCAACATTGAGCATCTTTTCCTTCATCATCTGTCTGCTACATAAAAGAAACTGCCAATACAATGTATAGCTATATAGAGCTTTAAGAAAGGACTATATACCATAGCCCCCTGTTGGCATTCATAATGTTTATTTTGCATGGCTTCAAGCATTAAGGAAAAGCCCCAGACCATTTCCAGTGTTACTAAGTGGATTTAATGTCAGCTTAATTTGATCCTCATAAATACAACTGAAAATGTTTCATCTTGATCCAGAATCACATAAATGATAGGGAATACACTTTCAACTCTAATATAATTCTGAAGCAGATGGTTCCGATTTACAGCCACAGCAATTAACCTTTCACCACTAGGAATCTACAATGCCCTATCTCACCACAGATCTGTTTTATGCAAGCATCCTGCTGTCCTTATCTGTCTTCAAAATAATGTATTCCTCTTGCCCATTTTAGATGCGGGTGGGGGCAGGGAGGAAACCCTGCTTTCTCAATTACTTACATTCAGTCCTATATGGAAACCCCCTATGTGATCACACACAAAACATTCTGACCCTTGCTTCTGATTGATTTCCCAACATCCCAGTAGTAAAGCCTTTGCATTAGGAAGCCTGCACCTTTCTTCTTCGCTCATAAAACAAAACAAAACAACCCAGAAGTTATACTTGTATTTTATTCTATAATGTAAACTGTGTCCTTCATATACTTTACTATACCTCAGGTTCCAGCTGTCACAGGCAAGTCTTTGGTTGTAAAGTAATCACAACCATTAGGGATTCCGGTCTTCTTATTTTGGAACTGCTGATATTTGCATGCCTTAATAGGCCACAGAAGGATTGGTGCATTTGAATTTTGGTGCTGGAGAGGGATATTAAAAGTATCATGGGCAGCCAGAAGAACAAATAAATCCATCTTGGAAGCAGTGCAGCCAGAATGCTCCTTAGAAGCAAGAATGCGAGACTTTGGGTATATTGTCAGAAGGGACCAGTCCCTAGAGAAGGACATCATGCTTTCTAAAGTGGAGGGTCAGTGAAAAACAGGAAGACCCTCAATGAGATGGATTGACACCATGGCAGCAACAATGGGCTCAAACATGACAATTGTGAGGATGGCACAGGACTGGGCAGTGTTTTGTTCTGTTGTGTACGGGGTCACTATGAGTCGAAACCAACTCGACCTCGCCTAACAACCACAAATAGGGATTCCACGCCATGTTTACAAATCCACCACAGCAGCCTGCATTTGAAGGCACAGAATCAGTTTGTTAAGGAACAAGCAGTTTCAGAAACTACAGACTTAACAGAAGACAAACATGGCCTCAGAGAAGCTGCAGTTGCTACAATGACCTCCACAGTCTCCTGGCCCCTGGTGAAAGGGAACTGGGACAAAGTAATGCACAGGGTGAGACGCTGTCTCTTAACCAGAGGGAAAGCTTTGTCCCTCTTCCATTTCCGGGTGTGTCTCACAATTTAGGCTGCATATTTATAAATTCTCTCCAGGAAAATTGAGCTCATCAGCACGTTGGCACCTTCTCACTCATACACATCTGGACATGTTATATCTGAAAATTGGAAAATGCAAGTGCATTCACAGACCATGCAAAAAAACGAGAGTGGAAAACACCAAGCCCATTTATCATTCTCAGTGAAAAAATTGTACAAGCAGCTTCTTCTGCAGGAAAAGCAAATGAATGAAAGGGTGAGCGGAGTGCTAATAATATACCGTGGCTCCAGATTAAAGTGTCAGCGCTGCTGCCCAGCCGCTGAGTTGCGGATATGCTTCTCCGGGTTTTTATTAGGAAAAGGAAGACGCTCGAAGGCATGGGAGGGGCATGGCCAGGATGCATTTTCATACGCCAACCACACCCTGTCAAATCAGTGTCTGAGATTATGTTGGCAGGTGTTGCAGGCAAGGCTGAAGGAAGCCCTGGGCAAAACTGTGGCATTGGTGTTTCCAAGGGTTTTCCCGAGACTCCCAAGCAAAGCAATTTCATGTCTAGCTTATGCACCATGTGCAGAACCTCAATGCCAATGTCCCCCCCCCCAACACCATAAGTGCATACCTATTTCTCCCTGTAGTCAGACAGTGCCCCTCAAACATTCACTGCCTGAAAGGGCACATTTTTGAGGAGACACCTTAACTCTCCTGCAGGCCAAAGATGCAGAACCACCTTAGGCCACAGGTCCTGGCTGAACCCTATTCAGAGGCATAGGCAAATGAGCCCATTGCTAAAGAAGTCAGACACAAATTAACTTCTCAACCAGGTTGGTCACAGACAGGAGCCTAGAGAGACCTGAAAACCATCCCTCAGACACCCCAGAATCCCACTCCCCCACCCTTACTTCAATTACCTGGGAACGCCAAACACCTTGCAACATTAACCCTTGGATGCCTAGTGTGACAGCAACTATAGGATCAGCATTGGACTGCGAACCACAAGATCAGCAGTTCAAACCCACCAACTACTCATTGGAAACCCTATGTTGTTATTGTTATGTGCCATGGAGTCGGTTCCGACTCACAGCAACCCTGTACAGGGTTTCCGAGGCTACACATCTTTATGGGAGCAGAAAGCCTCATCTTTCTCCCGCAGAACAGCCGGTAGTTTTGAACTGCTGGCCTTGAGGTTCACAGCCTGATTCGTAACCACTATGCTACCAGAGCCCCTTTGGAAACCCTATACAGGGTCACTATAAGTCGGAACCGACTTGGAGACACTTAACACAACAACAACAAATGATGATTTACAAATTGGAGTCTTCAAAACATCATCACAATTAGATGCATCCTTATTGCCTAATTTTTTGCCTTTAAACGATATTGTTATGTGGAGTTTCATTTAATGTAATAGATGTGACAAGGAGTGCTGTCAGAGAAAACTAACCCCACAGATTTAGCAAGTATCCTTCAGAGGCAGTTAAGATGTGACAGTGGGCGGCTGTTGCCCCACCCCAGAGCTCTTCCTCCCAGGCTCCTCCATCCTGTTTGCATAGGAGCTCCTGCTCAGAGCATCCTCTGGAGGGGCAGGGAGGTGAGTAGTTCCGATTCAGAAGCACTTGCAGCTGTGGACAAGAGGCAGCTTAATGTAGATTCATTCTAAAGTTAAGGCTGAGGTGGGGAAATATTCTCTTGATTATGAAATGAAATTCTGAAGTATTCCTCAAGTACATTTGCCTATTCCTTCTCCTCAAAAAGAGGCAACCCTTCTAGAACTGTGTGGGCCCAGAGGTTCTGGAGGACAAAAATAGGACACTTCTGAAAGCATCCACAGGATTTCAATGAGTTGGGACACTGTATTTGGGGTATCTGATTTAAGCAGCAGTGAGATGCTCTCAGGAGCCCTAGTGGTACAGCGGCTTAGCGTTCAGCTGCTAACGCACCAAGCTGCTCTGTAGAAGAATGGACAGCCTTCGTCCATAAAGACTTACAGCAGTTCTACTCTGCCCTATAGGGATATAATGAGTGGGAGTCACTGGATGGCCGTGGACCTGGGTTTGGTCTTGGTGACTCTCTCATGGATCTACTCTATAACCTTGTTTGCAGTCTTGAAAGGCATGTAGTAGCAGAGCCAGAGTTCCTAGAGTGGGGAAGTGAAGAGAGTTCACAAAGAAATGCATAGAATAACCAGTTCTCCCAGCTCCAAAGGAAACCTTGCTGACACTCAAGAAACTGCACAAATAATAATAAAGATAAAGCTCTTTGCAACCCACATTAAGTACTGTATTCCAACAAGATTTGGGAGCTTGGAAAGTACCGGGCCCCAACTAGTGACTTGCCTTCTTTTATTAATCACTCATGTTCATTCTACTCAGGTAGTCTCTAGACACACACCGAGGGGACATTGGAAGTTGTGGGTCCAGTAACTCAAGACTAAACAGCATTTAGGCTTGATTATTTACTTCAAGCAAGTATACACGAGTGTGAGTGTGTGTGTGCGTTAAGGTGGAAGGCAATAAAGGAACTAGGAGTGCCATCATGTCAGTTCCAATTCATAGTGACCCTGTATGAGGTTTCTGAGGCTGTAAATATCGGAGCAGAAAGCCTCATTCTCTCCCACTGAGTGGCTGGTGGGCCCGAACCTTGGACATTGTGTTTGTTGTTGCTGTTAAGTACTGTTGAGTTGTTTCTGACTCATAGTGGCCCTGTATAGGATTTCCAAGGAACAGCTGGTGGGTTTCAACTGCCGACTTTGTTCACAGTCCAGTGCTGATCCTACAGTGCCACACCAGGAGTCCAGGACTAAGGGATACAAACGATCCCTTCACTTCTCCATTTGAGATAGCATAGACACAGTGAGCCTGGTGGACTGAAAGTAACCCAGCATATTTGGAAAGCAAAAATGGCTCATGCAATGGGTTTCTACAGAATCTGCCAACATACACTAGTTATTCTGTGAGAAGGGAGGCAATATGGAAAGATTATGGACTTGGGGTCAAATCTAAGCTCTGTGTGTGACCATGGGTGAGTTATTTAACCTGTGAGACCCTTCATTTCCTTATCTATAAATGGATGTAATAAGACCTATCGTTTTATACTGGTGTGGCCCTATAGGATCAACACTGGATGTAAACCACAAGGTCAGCAGTTCAAACCCACCAGCTGCTCCTCAGAAACCCTATACAGAGTCACTATGAATTGGAACCAATTCAATGCCACTTAAGAACAGCAAAGCAAAAAGTGGGAATGGTGTAGATATAAAACTTCCAAATGGCAAGGAAGTCAAGAAGATCCCAAGATAAAACAACTATTTTAAACAGGGGAAGAAAATTGATAAATTACAGGGTAATCGCAAAGAAAACTAACACACCTGCACATCAAAATAAAAAAGAGGAGGAACTTCTGGTTTTGGAGGCGGGACAAGCAGAGCCAGGTAGGACTAGATCCGTGGGGGAGGTGCCAAAAATCCAGAAAAGGTGCCTTTATGGAGCTGCTCCAGAGCTCTGGGTCTAGTATAAGGAGCAGGACATCAGTTTCCCGTATCCCCCAGTGGAAATATCACTCTATAAAGGAAAATACTGCAATTCCAGAATCAATCAGGACTCAGGACTCTGCCTGTGGAGCACTCCCACCCAGACTGGGTTCAGAGGGCGGGTATGAGGCTACAGCCACACTGACACAGTGAAACCCATGCAGTAACATTTGAAAAAGAGGAGGTGGGAGATTCTACACATTTTTTTCCTCCTCTTCCCTGTTGTGTCCTTTTTGCCCAACCCAGCCACCTTCAGGCAGGTGGATATGCACCCCCAAAAGGATCCAGCATTGAGCCCACAGTTTTCCCATGGCACGGAGAGGAGGCTCCCCACTGGTCCCATAAACTGACCTTTGGCAGCTGCTTATGACGTCTGACTCTGGGACCCAGCCCTAAAGCTGACCTGGGCAGTAAATATTCCCTCCACTAGTCAGACAGCTATGGTTTTATTTTTGTTTTGGAGTGGTGGTTTTAGTCTCTGCTTTTATAATCGCTTCTTCTGCTTTTATATTGCTATATTACCCAAGAAGAGACAGCAATCGTGGCCATATAGCCAAGCTACAATCATACCCCATAATATCTCACCATTGGGAAGGAGCCAATACCAGCTGCTAAACATTACCCATGAAAAGGGAAGCCTATCTCCAGATCATATCCACCAAGAGACACTCAGCAATCTTAACAAAAAGAAACGCATCCACTTAAGCATTACAAATCCACCTAACTACTGAAAATGTCCAGGAAAATTCAACAAAAGATCTCAAAACATGTCCAAAAACAGAAAAGAGTAACTGAGACAAATGAACTGGTGACAGACACAGTGTTTCCAGTAGAATAAGAGCAAGTTTTGGATCTGCCTGAGAAGGAATTCAGAAGAATGATATGGAAACAAATTCAAATGCTCCGAAAAGGGGTGGAGGAAAATAAGGAAGAAGTCAGGAAAGTACTAC
>NW_006408528.1:36697241-36709679 GCF_000296735.1 Chrysochloris asiatica
AGTTTCGAACCGCTGACCTTAAGGTTCGCAGCCCGATTCGTAACCACTACGCTACCAGAGCTCCTTGTATATATATATAATTCCACAGACACACACACACTGGTTTTGCTCCTCTAGCGAACCCAGCAGATGACATCCATGCATAATAGTGACACTGAAACATTAGCCAGAGAGGGTTTTGGCAAAACTTAGTCTGCATATCTTCATTCCCTTGAGGCTGGAAAATCCAACTCAGGCAGTTCCAACGTATGCAAAGAAAGCTTTTGAGAGAGCATAGTCATGCTCTCAAGACTCCCCTGTATTTGAAAGGATTTTTTCCTTAAGAAAAATTGAGTTTATTTCTTTTGAAGGAAAAACAAAAATGTTTTCAAGGCTGAGCAAGGAGCAACACTTAGAGCCTGGAGCTATATGTTGAATTTTGTGTAACCATGTCCTGTATCAGGAGAGGGAATGGAGGGTGATGTGTTCCACGTGGGCGAGTGACCTACAGCCCCCTGTGTTCCAGAGTGGCCTCACCCCACACCATCCTCACTCACAGTCCCCAAGCCTACCCTCCTCACTCCAAACCACCAGACACCCAGTCAGAGTCCCAGATCCTCCAAGAGCTTCCCTGCAGCACAGTTTGCTCATTTGAAAACTAAAGACTCAATGGGGATTTTCCTGCTTCACAGAGAAGATTGTGAAGATTAATGAGGTAATGTCTCATAGTACACCTTCAATACAACGGGAAAAGATGCTTTGAAATATTTTACAACGCACAAGGGATACAAGATAGAGTATTGTCTTTGGAGTGACTAGACCTGAATTTGAATCCCCACTGTCCCCGCACTATCACTTATTAGTTATGTGACTTTGGGCAAGTGTCTGAAACCTACTAGGCTCACTATGCTCATCTGTGAAATGAGGATTAATAACATCTGCCTTTAAGGGTACCAGGAAAATGGAATAAGACTTCATGAGTAAAATGTCTGCCATAGTAGACACTCTTCAGTGCCTTTCCTTGATCAGTCCTTCAGGTATCTGGGGACTCATGATGTGTGTACTATGTAAATTCCCCAGCTGCTTCTATTTTCCTGTCTTGTGCCATTTCACTGTTTACTGATGAAAGTCAAGCTGGAGCAGTGTGAAAACTTTGAAATGGAATGAAACTCTCAAAAATTAGCATTGTCCGATAAATCAACAGGTCCTGTCGCCGTGGCAGCGGTAGAGGCTGGCAAGCTGACCAGAGAGCGAAGCTGCCACAGACATCAGCCTGGACCACGGCATGCTACCATTATGTGGCCTGCAGCTATAGCCAAGGACATCCTGGGTGAACTGGGGCTGCATTTTGATGAGCTGAACAAGCTTCAAGTACTGGAACGAGAGATCACCCAACAGACCACTTTGTGGACAAAATCGATCAGTTTCAGAAAATAGTTGGTGATTTTATTGAGCTTGTTGACCAACTTGAAACAGATGCAGAAGATGAAAAGATGCTGGCCGTTGGTGCTCGGAACTTGTTAATATCTACAGCAAAGCAGAGAGAAGCCCAAATAGTGGCTTCAAGCACTAATAGCGGAAAAGAAAATGTAGCTCGAAAGGTTGACTATGAAGCTTTGTGTAAAGTAGAAAAAGAACTATATGAATTTACTTACCAATTCATTATTCAGCAATGAACTGAAAATTTTCCTTTTTTTGAAAATTTTCCTTTTTATAACAGGAAGACAAAAAGTAAGTAAATAAATAAACCAAACTAACCTCTCACCATCCCAGTGACTTCTTGAATATTGACCCAAGTATGTTGTGTGACACGTGTGTGTATCTGAAGGCAGTAATACAAATTTGTGGCCGCTAGTCTTTAACACTTGGTGTTAAAGCACCGGCAAGTCTGCGGTTCAAGTTCACCAGCTGCTCCTTGGAAACCCTATAAAAGGTCCCTATGGGTCAGAACCCGACTGGACAGCACTTAACAGCAACAACAGTTTTTAACAGCATCGAGGCGTATTGGCTGCAAACACTGACTCTGTGGCCATGGCTGCCACGGAGACGTAAGTTCCTACCTCTGCACTCGTGGTCTGAACTAAGGAATCTGGAAACTTCGATCTGAAGGAAAAGCAATACATCATTCTTAAATAAATTTTTTTTTTTTAAATCAGCATTGCCTTTTCCTACTTTTAGATCCAGTAAAAGGACTAGGTGCAAACATTACATTTGAATATTTAAAATATTTAGAGTTACAAATGCCTAGAGTCCTGGGTGGCACTGTGGGTTAATGCACTTGGACTGCAAAGTCGGCTTGAACCACAAGGTCACGGTTCAAGTTCACTAGCTACTCCACAGAAATCCTTTACAGGGTCGCTATGAGTGGAAACCGATCAATGGCACTTAACAACAGTAATAGATGCATTGGATGGAAGAAAAATGAGGCTTTCTGCTCCTGTAAAGATTTATAGCCTTGGAAACCCTATACAGGATCACTATGAGTAAGAACCAATTCAATGACACTTAACAACATAACATATGCATCAGATGTGGTGTTGTAGGAACCACCAAGCTAGCAGATAAGTCCTGGACTGTTATCTGCTAAGTTGGTGGTTCGAGCCCACCAGTCACTCCATGAGTGAAAGATGAGGTTTTCAGCTCCCATAACAATTTACAGTCTCAGAAACCCTTTACAGGATCGCTACGCGTCAGAATTGACTCGATGGCATTGAGCTTGATTTGGGGGTTTTGAGGTGTATCAGAAGGAGCCCAGATAGCACAGTAGTTAAGGGCTTGACCACTAATCGAAAGGTTGGTGGTTCAAACTCACCAGCCAGTCCATGGGAAGAAGATGTGGCAGGCTGTTCCCATAAGCTTTGGAAACTCTCTGGAGCGGTTTTATTCTGTCCTCTAGAGTCACTGTGAGTTGGAATTGACTCAGTGGCAGCAGGTATCCATATATTAAAGGAGCATAGGTGGCACAATAGTTAAAGTGCTTGCTGCTAATGCAAAAGTCTGCAGTTCAAATCTACCAGCTGCTCCACAGAAAAAGATGTGGCAGGCTGTCCTCATAGATTACAGCCTTGGAAACTCTATGAGGCAATACTACTTTGTCCTGTAAAGTCAGGATCTACTATGAGTTGGTAGGTGCACTGTGAATCTGAACCTACTCAATGGCAACAGGTTAGGGGCACCAGGTCATTGTCCTTGGTCTTTTGTGGTAGAAAAGCTGGAGTTAGCTGATTTGTCCATCTTTCTATCAGACAATATCAATCAGTACCTTTAGCATTACATTCCCCATAGAACAAACAGAAAGTGGGTGACTATGAAGGACCGAATTTCACTCCCAGCTATGCACTTGGGGGTCTTTAATTCCTAGGGCTTGAGTACATATCTCTGAGGAAGGAATCTTCTTTATAACCAGTGTTCACTCTGTGCAAATGTATCCTAGTGAAATAGTCTTGTAGCGTGTGTTTAACCTAGCAAATGGAGTCCGAAAGCATTTCTTCTATTGTGGTACTTCTCACTTACAGTATTCTTTCAGCCCCCTCAGAAAACCATGTCCCTGTTACTGCTTACATTCTCATCTTAGGATCTTTCTGTTCAGTATTTCTACCTGATAGAAGGTCAGACCAGAGGATGAGAATCATTGAATCTTCAGGGAGATTTTCTTGCATCTCAGGATTTCATCAGGGCCCAGCCTCACACTCCTTCTGAATCTACTCCCTCACTCTCTGTCTTGAGTGTCCTTGGACATCACCCAAGCGTTTGCCTCCTGGTCTCAAATATTCCGTAGCATCATTTGCTTCCTGAAATTATCTGTTTGGACTTAGACATCAGTGGGGTCTGACTGAGCTGAAAGGACTGAATGGCCAGTCCAGCTGCTCAGTGAGGTGTGGGAGGAGCCACCATCAAATAAAGAGGCAAATACCTGCATGAATAGAAGGAGTGCCGAGAAAAAGTTAAGACCATATTCTGCAATATGTGTCACAGCATTTGACAGGCATTGTTAGAAGCTCAATAAATGGTTCTTGGATGAATGAATGACTGTTTTATTACTGTGTCTTAAATATTTAGCCATGCAGCTTTGAAGAAGCAATGCAAATTTACTAACTAGAAGGCTTACCCATTCAGACTTTGTACAGAATTGCCTATGAGGTCAGCCACCGTAACCAGAACTTAACCTATATAAGGTATTATGTACTTAACCTACATATGTGGTCTTTGCCATTCCGCAATTATGCCCATTCTCCCAACTAGTCTATCCATCTCCATGGAGCAGTCATGCTCACCTGGAGGGAGGATCAAGGAAGAAGCAGGGGAGCCACCTGGGAAGTATTTTTTTAACTACAGAAGTTTCACTTGCAGCACCAACACTTTCCCTAAAAATCTGATCTGATCTGGGTAGAGGATGAAATGTCTAGTTTGACACAAGTTTCAGATGCTTCAAATACATCTCCTCCTGCACTCCTGCCCGCCCCCCAAGCCCCACATACACCTTTCCACTGAGAAGAACCAGCATTTTAGCCTAAGTCAGCTCTTTCTTTCCATTTCAATAACAGCTGATGTTCTCAGAGTCTAAATTAAATAATGAGGCTTTGTGTGGCTGACTTGAGCATGGAAGGCACCAGAATCCAATGGCATTAGGTATTAAATCATTATCCTCTGCATTTTGCAGGAGTTTTGACTGAAGATGGCTTACATATTTATGCTTCACTATATCCTTTTCAGAATTCAACTCTAAGAGCCTAGTACATAGTTTTCACTCAGATTTTATTAAAGCATAAAAAAAGCTGTAGAGCAGCACTGTGCAGTAGAATTCACTGCGGTGATGGAAATGCCCTTGACCTGCCCAGTCCAATGCAGTAGCCACTAGACACAGGTGACTTTACAACATTTGAAATGTGACTAGTGAGACTGAGGAATGACATTTGAAATTGTGTTTAATTTTAATCAATTTACATTAAATAACCTCATGAGGCTTAGTGGTCATCATACTGGATTGTGTGTATATGAAGAAATATGCTTTCATTTTTTAAACTGAAATTATATAGAGTGGAAATCCATGCAATTTCTCAAAAAACTACTTTTCCTAAAACCCCAAATAACAACACAATAATAGCCTAGAAGGAATTCTAGAATGCTGACATTTCCACTGGGAAAAGAATTCTTAACAGAATGGGAAGTCTGGCCCAGAAGTAGATGAAAGCAGATCTACAGGGAAGAGACACTCCCAAGGGGAGCTCTCCAAAGAATTCCTAGTAGTCTGTGAGAGCCGAGGAGAAAAAGCCTGTCAAGGAGAGAAATTCCCCCTCAGAGGAAAATCTAAATGTGTTTTTAGCCACCTGTCACCCCAGAGGGAGGACTGAATGGCAGTGTTAAATTGGTGAGGTTGTAAAACAGGGAACTTAACTAAGTACAAGGCCAGCTGAGGTGTTTAGAGCACAGCATTCCTGATATCTGGAGGGTGGCTGACTCTGCCTCGATAGCCGATATGAAGCCTGAATCTTTCACCTTATAAAACTAGCATTTTCATTTTTAAAAGCATCCCACAAAAGCAATATTGTGAAGAATTTCATTAAAGCAAATGTTATGAATATCACATAAGGAGGCAGACAGAAAGGTGATGAAGTAACAGAGAATAGGACACACTACTCAGCTGCAAAAATGTGAAATAAAAATCAGTTTGATTTGACCTATACTTATGGATGTAGTAGTTCAAAACACCAACTGAGAGGGAAGGAATCTTCACATTCAAGATCAAGCCTACTCGCTCTGTATACAGGGTTGTTAGAGACGGGTAACGTAGACATTGGCTACCTAAAATGTGAGGGGCTATAAAGGCATGAAGTGACTGGCTTACAAGTTTTCAAGAGGGAGTTTAGTTTCAGAGTGTGCGGGAAGGAAGGCAGAATCACCACTGAATAGTTTTCTTCTTGTCTAGATGGGTCTGGTGAAAGGAGATGGGGATAAGATTCTTATGCTTCAATTGTGAATAATTTTTATCATGACTAATTGTGACTGTCACAGCTGTAAAGGTAGAAGTTTTGTAACAAAAAGAGAGGAGTAGGTAATCTTACAGTCCAGGAAGAGAGAACCCTAGGACCATCAAGGGAGAAGAGCACAAGCAGAATGTGGGACCCAATCCAGAGAAGCAGCAACACCAGAGATAGAGGCAGAGATGAGGGCATGGAGAGAGGGAGCAGCTGAGGACTCTAGATTCATGGAAAGAGAAAGGCTGTGTGCCGGCAGCCAGGTGCTGATGGCTAGGGGGGCAGGCTTGCAAATTGTGCCCTTTGCTTGTTTAAATGATTATATATTCCTGAGTGTTTTTGTGTACATAACCCCTGTCAAACACACACACACACACAGAAAGAGAGAGAATAGAAGCAAATACTGTTGAATGATGATGATGCACGGAGGAGATTTTAATCATTTCAGTGAAACGATGAGTGTAAAACTGATGTTCTTCCATGTAAACTATCACTCAATTTACAATAAAAACTTTAAAAAAAAAAAAAAGAATAAGCTGCAATACTGGCAGAAAAATGAAAAAAAAAAATCAGTTTTCGCTAATAAAAATAGTTCTTAATGAAGTGAAGATGGAAAGGGATATAAATGGGGGATGAACTTCTTTAATGGGCTCGGAGAAGAAAACCAAAACCAAACCCATTGCTGTTGAGTTGGTGCCAACTCATGGTGAGCCCATGTGTCAGAACTGCTCCATAGGGTTCTCTTGGTTGTAACTTTTATGGAAGCAGATCAGCAGACTGAACCCACCAAACTTTAGGTTAGTAATCAAACACAAACCATGAGCACTATTCAGGTACCTTCAGAGAAGAGAGTAAGTAGAGATGCATTCCGAACTAGGACAATGGGATTGAATGACATACTCTAGGGAGTGGAGATTTAAATCCAATAAAATTGCTTATGCTCTGTGCTTTCATTTTTCCAAAAGAAAACTTTTTTTTCAGTGAATATTCTCAATGTTCAAAGAATGAGATTTTAACTTTCTTCAGTAAATGGTTTTCAAATGCCAGTTAAGAAAATTTATCAAAGGTCTTAGAGGATGCTTTCCTTTAAAGGGGTCCATAAATTATCCAAGTTTGGAATCGGTGACCTAGGTGGTAAATTGCACACACTGTTTGATTTGTATTTTGTCAGAAGAGTTAAACAGTTATTCAACGTTGCCCCTAGTTTGCTTTGTAAAGACATTAAACCTCTCTAAACTCAGAATGCAGGTGCAGCATATTACCATTATTCTGTTACCTAATGGGCAGTGTCATTGCTTAGAAAGCTTTGTTCTCTTGCTGGAAATGGGGAACAGCATGGCAAGATAGTCCTGGGTCCCTGCTCAGGAGGTCTACATTTTTATAAGACAAGAGAAGTAGACTAAATCATTCATTACCAAGGTCACTTCAGCTCTAGTCTTTTGTTATTTGTGTGTGTGTGTGATTCTCACAATAAAATACGATACCACATTGTATATATTCCCTGAAAGGCTTTTCAACTAAAAATCATTTTCACTTGGGCTCTATTCTGTTCTTTTGATTGCCATCCTCCACCACTGAGCACTAAAGACCCAGGAGGGGATTCATTTGAAGGAAAAATCAGTCAACATGCAGCATTCTGCCTATTATCTACTGCCACCCAGGAAGCAGGAAATTAAACTATGGAACCCCAAACACCCAGGGCATACTGTAAATCACCCAGATATAAAGGAAATGCTTACTCAGAGGTGCATTTTGGTGGTTTTTCTAAAGTTTCAAATGAATGAAACATTTGTTCACTCAAGTTTGAGTAATTTCAGTAGAAACATAAAGACTGTTTTTATGTTTTGAGTGCTATAAATACGTTTATTTAAAGAACAAAATCACAGCTTGTTACTAGATGCACCATAACAAGAGTGATTCTTACAGTGAGCCCTCTAAATACTCAAAGGTCTCCAATACAAGACTTGATGGTCCAAGGTCTGTCTGTAAATTCACAGCAAAGAGAAAAGCCTGCACATGAACATCATTGGAACCAGCAAGCACAGCTGTCTTTTCATTGAAGTCACGCCATAGTGTGGCACCGTGGGTTAATGCACTGGACTGAAAAATTGGTTTGAATCACAAAGTCAGTGGTTCAAGCTCCTCAGAAACCTTATACAGGGTCACTGTGGGTAGGAACTGACTCAACAGCACCTAAACAACAACAACCAGATATCCTACCCCACTCCTATGGAACATACACATAAAGTATGTTCCACTACCTCACCCTCGGTTTTACGTTCATCGTTTCATTGCATCTAGTCTACTTAATTGGAACATGATAGCTATAGTCTCAGGGGTCAGAGGGACCCAGAAGATGTTTGTCCTAATGAGACAGGTGCCTAAAACTACATAAAACCTCTAGATAGCATACTTGTTTAAGACAATATTAACTTCCTTCTTTGTACTATTGCCCTTTTAAGAGTTAGGCTATTTAAAAACAAGAGGCTGAGGTTGAAGAACTAGTTCCAACTAGATCAACCAGCTTGCACATACCTGAATAGAACAACTGCTCTTTTATACATTATCGTCAACATGGGGAAACAAGGAGGGAATTCTGCCATTTTATCCTTCCAGCACAGTCGTCTTGTGGTTATTGTTGTTAAGTGTTCTCAAGTTGGTTCCAACTCATAGTGACCCTGTATAGGGCTTCCAAGGAGAGACTGGTGAGGTTGAACCACCAACCTTGCATTTCAAACAAACCTTGCAGTCCAGTGCATTCCACAAAATCCTGAGAGCATGGGCAGACTAAGAGCCACTCAAAACAACCCCATTTGCTTCATCCAATCAATTTCAGAGCACCTCTCCTGGTTGAGACCTTTCCTCAAGTTCTCCTACCCATATGAACTCCTAGCCTGTCTGGGGGAGCCATCTTGGTGATGCAAGTCCTGATATGGTCCTTTGTTTGGCCAATCAAATAAAACTACTTCTTTTGCTTTCAGATATTTTGGGTCTGTGTAAGCCATGCCAAGTGAAACCAGAAAAACTATGATAACACTGATATCTCACTATGTAACTAGGAGAGTACCTTCTAGAATGGTCTTCAGTACATGTTCTGAAAAAAGCCTATCTTCTATTTACTCTATTGCAAAGGCACAAATGAAGACATTGCCTCTTTATTTATGCTTATTCTTGTGAATTTACAAAAAAGACCTTTTTTTTTAATTGTGGAAAATAAAATGTGACCAAGCAAGATTACTGATACATGAAAAACTGTGTATTATGTATTATATGCAAGTGTGTGTGTATTTCTTTGGGTACCTTTATATTGCTGACTAAGATGTCGTATGTCTCCCTTTCCATGTTTTCTCCATGCATAGGTCTTTCATTTTTATCTCTTCCTTTGTCTCTTCTTTTGTGACTGTTACTGCCTGTTGACTGCCTCTGTACCTCTCTTGTCTCCTCTCAACTACCTAGCCACAATAGAAAACTAGGAGAATCTTTAAAATAATTTTCTGCCCATATTAACTCAACTTTTATATTCCCTCTTATCAATTTGCAAAGACTGAGTAGAGTGTTTTATATTTCTGCCAAGAATTCCATTTTATTGATGTGGCCCTCACCTCTCTCCCCTTGTATCATTAGATACAAGACAAAGAAAAGACAAATGTGTTCTTCACCCCTGACACCAAAGAGAACAAAAGGAGAGAGGAAAGAGGGTGGGTCCGGGTTTATCCATCATGCTACGCAGCCAGTGAGAGTCTTGCCCTGTCTGTCCATCTGCAAACTCATTGTCTACCCTCTCTTAGCCTCTCTTTGCGCTCACTCCTTCCCCACTATAAATACTTCATCTCTACTAAAGTATACTTATTAACAACCTGAGATATGCAGATGATACAACCTTGCTTGCTGAAAGTGAAGAGGACTTAAAATATTTACTGATGAAGATCAAAGAGCACAGCCTTACCTATGGATTACAACTCAATGTAAAGAAAACAAAAATCCTCACCACTGGACCAATAAACAGCATCCTTATCAATGGAGAAAAGATTGAAGTTGTCAAGGACTTCATTCTTCTTAGATCAACTATCAACATTCGTGGAAGCAGCAGTCAAGAGATCAGACGACGTATTGCATAGGGCAAATCTGCTGCACAGGAACTTTTTAAAGTACTGAAGAGCAGAGATGTCAGCTTGAGGACTAAGGCATGCCTGACCCAAGCCATGGTATTTTCAATAACCTCATATGGATGCAAAAGCTAGACAGTGAATAAGGAAGATCGTAGAAGAATTGATGCCTTTGAGTTGTGGTGTTGGAGGAGAATACTAAAAGTGCCAGGGACTGCCAAAAGAACCAATAGATCTGTTTTGGAAGAAGTGCAGCCAGAGTGCTCCTTGGAGGCCAAGATAGCTAGGCTTCATCTCTCATACTTTGGACACATTGTCCGGAAAGAACAGTTGCTGGAGAAGGATGTCATACTGGGTAAGGTGGAGGGTCAGAGAAAAAGAAGAAGACCCCCAACGAGATGGATCGGCCAGGTGGCATCATTAATGTCATCAAGTGTGGCGGCGGTAGTGAGGTTGGCCCAGGATCGGACATTGTTTTGTTCTGCTGTGCATGGGGTCGCTATGAGTTGGTTCCAACTAGATGGCACCTGACAACAACAACAAAGTATACTTTTATAGAGATTAAATTGATTCCTTAAATTTCCCAATTACAAGTAACAAATATGTCTACTATGACCACCCCTACCCATTCCACCACCACCACCACCACCATACACACACAATCCTTTGAAAAAAAATCAACCATTATGATGCATTGAAGAAGCCCAGGTTGCTCAGTGGTTAAGCAGTCAGCTGCTAACTGAAAGGTCAGAAGTGCAAGCATCAAGTAAGTGCTGATTGCACAAAAGAATGAAATGCAACAAAATGCTGATCAGTCCTGTGCCTTCCTCACAATCATTGTTATGTTGAGCCCATTGTTGGGGTCATTGTGTCAAGATTGTTGCTATTGTTGTTAAGTGCTGTTGAGTCAGTTCCAACCCATAGTGTTCTTGTATAGGGTTTCTGAGGAGCAGCTGGTGAGCTTGAACCACTGACCTTGCAGTTCAAATGACTGCAGTTTGGTGCATTAAACCACAGCGCCACACCAGGACTCCAAGATTATAGCCTTGGAAACTCTATGAGGCAGTCCTACTTTGCCCTGTAGGGTTGTTATGGGTCAGAACTGGCTCAACGACACACAACAGTAACAACAATATGCTGTACTAAGCATCGTGATGGTGGTGTGCCATAGAGTAGGTTCCAACTCAGAGCAACCCTGCATAGGGTTTCTGAGGTTATAAGTCTTAATGGGAGCAGAAAGCCTCATCTTTCTCCAGTGGAGCAGCTGGTAGATTTTAACTGCTAGCCTTGTGGTTAGCAGCCCATCTGGTAACCCATTATGCTACCAGGGCTCCTTGCACTGAGCATTTGTTGTTGTTGTTGTTGTTGTTGTTAGGTGCCATCGAGTTGTTACCGACCTATAGCAACCCTATGCACAGCAGAACGAAACACTGCCCCATCCTGGCCCAACCTCACTACCGTTGCCACGCTTGAGTCCATCGATGCTGCCACTTGGTCAATCCATCTCATTGGGGGGGCGGTCTTCCTCTTTTTCTCTGACCCTCCACCTTACCAAACATGATATCCTTCTCCAGTGACTGGAGTATAGAACACCAAAATACTCTAAAGGTTATTAAGACATGAGCTCCTCATCTGGTAATAGAACCTTGTCTTTGGTCTTTTTAACCTACATGTGTTAGTCACTGATCCTTGGCCTAATAAAGTACACCCTGGGAATATACCTGAGCTGCTTTGGGAGGGGCCTGGAGCCTGGGATTCAGGACTGAACTTAGAAACCGTTTCCACTGAACTGTACAGTAACTCCCCAGGACATCTGTGACTGTTTTCACTGCAGTGAGAGCCTCCCTCCAGGAGCCACAATATTACCGTCCTATCAACAAGGAAAACATGACTGCCTCTCTCTCTTCTATCAAAATAATTGCCTTTTTCTGGAAGGGGAGAAACCAGAGCTCTCCAGAGCAAGATAATGACTTATTAGAAATTGTTTCCTTTGAAATTATCTTGTATTTCCTATCCTAGTTATAATTTGGCTAATTGCTTAATAATTCTGTTTAAATGTCTTCATTTCTGCAAACATCAATTCATTAGACCTATTTTTCCTGGTTGAAAATCCCTTTGGTTCTCTAAAGTAGCCTCTGCCTCTTCCTCCCATTTCCAGTTTTGCCTGAGCAACATTCTGATGACATAAATAGCATCCCTTCAGAAAGCTGCTGAACAGATCAAGGTGCCTCTCTCTCTGTTCAAAGCCCAAACACTGAAATCCGTGTCCTGGAAACAGTCTCTGTGATTGGCAAAGATCTAAGGCTGTGTCTTTAAAAAGCCAGTTTTCCTCCAGAAAAATGAAGCTGTGATCCCTGGCAGTCCTGACCAGCTTCCAT
>NW_006408528.1:36709779-36733793 GCF_000296735.1 Chrysochloris asiatica
GGGGGGGGGGGGCTGTACTGAGCAGAGTGGGAGGTTGCTGAAGGAAGGCAAGCCCACGCCCAGCCTCCTGGTGCATTCAGCCCAACTTTGAGCTACTCGGCATGAGGAGAAGTCAACTCCACAATACACAGAAAATCAGCCAGATGAAAACCCTGCTCAAAAAAAGATCAGTGGTTGTCAGGGACTCAGGGGAATGGAAAGAGGGACAAATAGATGGAAACCAAAAACAAACCCAATCCATTGCCATAACGTCAATTCCAACTCATAGCGACCCTCCAAGACAGAACAGAACTGTCCCTGTGGATTGCCTTATCCCACTATCCTTCATCCCTTTGAAAAGTGAGGACAGACCTAAGGAAAATCAGAGTGACACAGGAGATAACTCGATTGTCCATCCTGAAACCTTCTTGGACCAGTGATGGGAAAAGTGGCATAGATAATAACCAGGGAAAAGTAGGAAGAGGATTAAACGGGAAGCATGGAATTAGGGACTATAAAATCAGATAAGAGGTATTGAGGGAAAGGAAGTAGGTATTCATGGAGCAGAAGTGGAGGAGGCCATTTAACTTGCATCGTGGGAGCCATGTCTTTAAATACGACCACTCTCAGTAGGCCCATGTGCAGGTTCAATGCACTACTGTGTGACAAGGACAGCAGTGTTGACTTTAAAGGGGGATAAAGAACTAACTGGACATTGGTACTGGCTACCTAGGGGTAGGGAATATGGTCAGCAAAGGCAGGCTCATCCCAAGGTCATCCATAGGTCATTTTACCTGCAGATTCCCCCACTCAGTATCCTGCCAGGTGAGGTCAAAATTGATGAAACAGGATTGAAGCATAACTTACCAGTTGATGCTCTCTCCCACCCTGTCCTTGCACTGGACAGTTTTTAGCAGTTCTCTGTGTGAGGCACTGGGTAGAAGCAATTTGGAAAGTGCATGATAACATTAATCTAACTGACAAGACCTGACAATGTGTACATAGACCTGAAGTGTCCAACATAAACCACGTTTCAGGGTTCTGTTGGCCTGTGTATGCACAGTTGACTGTTGTTTCCGTTCTGAAACAATCTCTGCAGAATTCCTTTGGGGTAATACAGAATTTGAAATGCGGCTCAAGAGTTACAATAATACACAGGACTGTTGTTCAACGTATGCATTTCTGACTTTGTCTTTTTCTGTGAATGTTCTGGTTTCTCCTATTGCTTTTCTTACTGAGCATCTAAAAATAAAATCTGAACCCTTGGCTTTCAAGAATTCCTGTGGGGTATTGCCTGAGGAAGCCAACAATAAAAAAAGACAGTAACAATGATTTTTAATACTTAGATAGTGCTTTGAACTAAATATGACTGTTCTCAATGCTTCACATGTATTAATTCATTCTTTCCTCCCCATAGTTGTATGAGGTAAGTGCTAGGATTAGACATACTGCACAGATATAGAAACTGAGGTACAGAGAGAAAAGATACTTTCCAGGGTCACACAGCTCATATGAGGTAGAACCAAGATTTGAACCCAGACAGTCTGGGCCTCTAGATTGTGCTCTTGATTACTATATGTCACCACACTTGTCTCTCTGTACACAATGAATGTAATGCCCAAAAATAACGTTGTCTTCTTTATCTTGAAAAATAGTGTAAGCTAATTTATTTTACCTTTAACCATTCTGTTTTTCCCTCCTAAACTCTCAGATGATGGAAATGCTTAAAGCAAACTAAGGTAGTGTGAGACCAAACCATGTAAGTGTGAGCATGGCTCCGTATGGGTTCAGTTGTGTTTTGTGCGCTTCTGCCTACCGCCCCGCATGATTCCTGCTTTCAGCACTTGGCGCTTGGACTGCATGAACCATCACTTTTAAGCCATAGGTTGTGTTTGTGCACAGAAGTAAGAGTTACAACCCTTGCTGCTGTCAGTCTAGCACCTCCCCGGGCTGGAGGTGGGGGTCCTGGGGAACTGTGCTTGGTGGTTGTCCTCTGCCAATGAGCTGTCAGACTGCGCTGTGTAGACCTCTAGACATACATCACATGCCTACTACCTGCAACATCCTAGTCCAAAGTGTGTAAACAGTACATGTGGGCTCCTCCATGCGGGCCATGGTTACCCATAGTACACCTTTGATTTTCAGTGTTCTCCTTCTGGGGCCCCCATTCCTAAATAGACTCATGCTCTGTGAGTCTCTATAGGAGTGGATGCTATGTGAAAGCAAATGCCACTGTGCTAAATGAGTTATGGAGAGAAGTGGTGATCTTTTCTCTATTTACTATCATCTCTATGTACACATAGTTCCTGGGTTATGAACACCCCATTTATGTGTGACCTATAGTTACAAACAACTCATCTTTAAAACCTATTATTTCTCAAAAATTTGGAGTAACAAATGAACACTACTCATATCAAAACATTGTTATTATTACTGTATTATTGGTTCAAACCCACCAGTCACTCCTCAGAAACCCTATGCAGGGTCGCTATGAGTTGGAACCAACTCCATGGCACTTAACAACAAGAACATTAGGTTAGAGATGTTTTCATGTATCTGGAATTGTTTCTTTAATATTTTTATGCATAGTAAAGTACACTCTATACTAAGACATTTGACTAAGTGATGGAAGATGTACCTAACTGTTTTGATTTTCATACAAATTCAACTTAAAGACAGGCTTCAGAACAGAAGTTGTTCATAATGCCGGGACTGCTTATACATTGGTAAATGATGTATACTGAAGAAAAAAAAAAGTGATCACAAAGGAAATGAATAATGACCTTTAAACCAGATATTGCCTAGACTGGTCTTCTACTGCATACACACACACACACACACACACACACACAATTCCTTCTGGTGTTCATTAATTCTACATAAACTGTACTTCCACTCTGAGTGATTTCTATCTGTGATAAGTCTGATTTACAAAATAACTAAAGTGGAAAGGTAGTATTTGTGCCTAATATAGTACCTGAAACATTAAAATATGGTCCTATCTTGCTGGACAGCCTTCTCACAACCTGTCCATGGTTTCAGGATTGGAACTCCCTGGAGTCTTGATTATGTATTGAGTAAGAATTAGAGGAAACTTGAGACCCCGAAACTCACTCTTAGACACAGCCAGAATTCTAACGCTGAGGAACTTTCAAGATGGATCGTTTTCTCCATGGTCCTTAATTCATAGAAGATGATTGAAGCCTCAAGAGGAAAGAAACTTACCCAAAGACAGGGAGAGACTAGATTAAAACTCATCTTTTCTCTTTCTATCAAAGCATTGGACTGACACAGTGTCCCAGCTCACTTCCCTCTGTGAGAGAGCCCTGGGAACCACAGGGAGAGCTTTGTAAAAGGGTTCCTACATCCCAAGAAAGGACACTGGGACCAGTCCTACTCTGCCACGGAATATCTGAATGGGGTTGGGAGTTACTGGGCCTCTTTGGGACCTCAGGCTCTTCATCTGTAAAATGTTTGAGAGCTGTTGATTTCAAAAAGTACATGATACTAAGTTTACTGTTAACTTCAGACTTTTTCATGCCGTTTCCTCTCAGCAATATTCATTTCCCACTATTATGTTGTTGTTGTTGTTGTTGTTGTTAAGTGCCATTGAGTAGGTTCCGACCCTTAGCAACCCTGTATGAGACTGGCTGGTGAGCTTGAACCACCGCCAACCTTGTGGCTCAAACCGAATTTGCAGTCTAGCACATTAACCCACAGTGCCACATATGTACTGGTGATGGTGGTGGTGTGCCATTGAGTCAGTTGATTCCGACTCACTGCAACCCTGTATAGTGGTTCCGAGGCAGTAAATCTTTGCAAGAGTAGAAAGCCTCATCTTCCTCCTGTGGAACAGCTGGTAGATTCGAACTGCTGACCTCACAGCAGTACAATACCAGGGCTCCTGGATATTTCCTGCTATACGATTGTGGAAAACATTAGAGTCTGGCTGTGCAAATGGGAATAATCCACAGTATCAAGAACCAACTGAAGTAGAATTGCAGGAAGGAGGAGATGCAGATGAGAAACGAGTAGCCTGCCCCACTTACTGGGAGCTATCAAACTGAGATTAGATTTTTTTGTTTTTGTTTTAAGTTGCTGTAGAGTTGATTCTGACTCATCACGACCCCATGTGCATCAGAGAAGAACTGTGTTCTACGGGAGTCTCAATGGCTGATTTCAGGAAAGTAGATTGCCATGCTTTCCTTCCAAAGTGTCTTTAGGGAGACTTGAACCTCCAATTTTCCAGTTAGTAGCTGAGCGCAGTAACAGTTTACACCAGCCAGGGTTAGCTTTCCAAGGTTATCTGGATGGTGTCTGCTTCTCGTCTTCCCAAGATACCATGGATTAGATCTCTGGAACTTCAGGAAACCCAGAGGTGAATAAGGTTACATTTTCCCTTTTTCAATTTATTGCTTACTGGCTTAACAGGCCAAGGAAGTCTCTGAGGGAGTCAGGATAATTTGAAAGCCAATGAGGCAAGAACAGAGACCCATGTATGCCAGCTTCCAGCATAATTGTTAGATACATCCCTTGTTTACATAAAATTATGGAAATGCAGATATCAGCCAACTCCACAGTGTAATTTTACCAGAGCTGTCTTCTTCCAGGACAAAACCATGCCATTCTTATTGTGACGATGACTCTTTTTAAAGTAAAGAACCCTCATTTGACAACATTTTCACCAATTATGGTTTTCACTTATCAAGTTTGATTTAAAATATAGACTTTTTTTTAATGCAACTTTTTCCAGAATCAGCCATGATGCTGATTCACAGCTGGGTGGGAGGGACAGGACAGAATACGGGGAGTGGGAACAATGGTAGGGTGCACTGCATTATCCAGAGGTGGATCATTTCCTCTGCACTTCTTACTTCTTATGCCACTTGATAAAAAATAGAGCTCTGCAGAGAACTGTGGTCTTATAAAGTGTGACGAAGGCAGAATTTCTGCTCCAGAATTTTAGCAGAAAGGGGGCTAAATTGTTAAGTGCCGTCGAGTCAGTTCCAACTCATAGCGGCCCAGTATAGGGTTTCCAAGGAGCGACTGTTGAGTTTGAACCGTTGACCTTTCAGTCCTGCGTTTATCCTACAGCGCCTCACCAGGACTCCAAAAGGGGGCTTAGCGTCAGGGAATCTAATTGGAAGGGTTATGCTGGGGGACTCGAAGCTACCTTAGGTTGGAAAATGTCACCTGACTATGACAACCTCAGGGAGTGGCGGCTGGAAATTATGGGGTGGGGGAACCCGCAGGCCTCTTGTTGAGAACCCTTCTTGAAAACGATCATTACCCTGGCCCTACCATTCCTTCTCCAGCAACAACTATCTCGCTGTTTGAAGAGGAAAATGACATCCCTGAGGATGTTGGGCAGGCAGGCAGAGGTCATGGAGCTTCTCCCCTTATCTCTCCCTTTGCCCAAGAGAACCTTCCCAAGCAACAGGCCAACCAAGGGTGCGTGCGTGCGTGTGTGTGTGTGTGTGTGTGTGTGTGTGTGTGTGTGTGGAGGGGGGGTGCATTTTTCAGACTGCCAAGGTCCTTTCTCTTTCCAAGAACAATTATTGTCCTTCTGAGACCTCTGGTGGCCAAAATGGAAACTGCAGGTTTCTAAGGAAAGAAGGAACCACAGCCACACGCTCCCAGGGTGGCCTAAGGAGGCCTCAGCCTGTTGTATTTCTAATTGGAAGACAGGGCACATCTGTGGTCTGGAACCCCTGAGGTATTAGCCTGGAAACCGGGGCAGATTACTCAATAAGCAAGGTAAGCATGCATTTATTGTGCTTACTAATCCATAGTGCACACTGTTAACTGTTCACTACAATTTAGTAAGCACAAGTAAACCCATGTTTACCTTGCTTACTGAGCAATACTGTCTGAAAATGTAAATTTGAAAACTTTCTGTGGTGTTGGGCGAAAGACAGATGCCAGCCATACCTTAGAAGTAGAATTTTGGATGTGGTGAAAAAATGTGAAATTGTACACCACAGATTAGTAAATAAGCACAAGTAATCCCTTGTTTACATTGCTTATTGGGTAATCCCACTCTGCCTAGAGGCCTCTCACCATGTGAATACACCCAATAGGTTTTATAGAGATGGTGTTTCCCTGAGTAGCCACATTAGGGATGTCTGTCTTTTACTCTTTAGGCTATTCCAATTTAGGTCTGGAATCTACTAGAAACTATATTTGGCCAATCTTTCATGCCATGTCCATGTTATAAATAAATAACAGTTGCCATCAAGTCAATTCCAACATATGGTGACTCCATGTATGCAGAGTAGAACTCCACTCTCCAGAGTTTTCAAAGCTGTGACCTTTCAAAGGCACATCTTCCACAGCAAACCACCAATACTTTCTGTTAAAAGCTGAGCACTTAACCATCCACACCACCCAGGGAATGAATCCTAGAGAAGACTTATGCCTGTAACCAAATGAGAGTCTGAAGAGCCAGTCTGATTATCTGACAGACAAATTCACTCCCTGAGGGTCTGTGTAGACCAGCCTGGCTCCTGGGGATGAGATGACCCACACTGTTTCTCCACACAACAGCCCTCTGGGAGAGAAAACAAACCGCTTCCAACTCTCTGTTCCTGAGGACCTCCTGAGAAACACAGCAGTTAATATGTTACACTTGACTGTCCCAA
This sequence comes from Chrysochloris asiatica, assembly GCF_000296735.1. Classification (NCBI taxonomy): domain Eukaryota; kingdom Metazoa; phylum Chordata; class Mammalia; order Afrosoricida; family Chrysochloridae; genus Chrysochloris; species Chrysochloris asiatica. The sequence goes on from NW_006408528.1 coordinate 36,716,400, forward strand.
GGCTATATATTTTTTATTATTATTCTAAACCAGTGGTCCTCAAACTAGCAGCAGTAGCAGCACAGGGAGTTTGTTAGAAATGCAATTGTCAGGCATTTGCAGATGTATCTTTAGGTGGTTCCCATAATACTAATCTACAAATAAGAACTAAACCCAAAACAAGGCCAGAAAAATCTGACCATTTAGAAGAATTGTTGTTGTTGTTGTTGTTAAGTGCCTTCAAGTCGGTTCTGACTCATACCGACCCTGTATAGTGTTTCTGCGGTGAATTTGAACCATTGACCTTGCAGTCCAGCGCCACACCAACAGATTTATATTTTATCAGGGGAAAAAAGTAATAATGACATATATAACTAAAGAAACATAACCAAATATAATGTGTAACTTTAATATATAACATGAACAGTAATACCAGGCGGGAATGTACTTCTCAGAACAATCAACCATATGAGACCAGAAGGGCAGTGTTTGACCAAATAAAAGCTCAGAAGGCAGAAAGGGGCAGGAAAGGACAAATGGAACAAGGGAGCCCCAGGAGGAAGTGAGAAGAGTGTTGTCATATTGAAGGGATTGCCACTTATGTCAAGAAACAAAATGTGTACACATGGTTGCATGGAAAACTAGTATTCTCTGTAAACTTTCACTCAAACTACAATGATGGTGGTGGTGGTAGTTATGTGCTATGCAGTCAGTTCTGACTCAGAGTGACCCTGTGTAGGTTTCCAAGGCTATAAATTTTGGGGGCAGCAGAAAGCCTTATCTTTCTCCCAAGGAGAGATTGGTAGATTTGAACAACAGGGCATCTTAAACTACAATAAGATGTTTAAATAAGTAAATAAAACAGTGGAAGAATCACCCACAGGAGCTGGAGAGCCTGTTGGTCTCTGGGCCCTTGGTTCCATGGGAGGTGACCGCAATACATTATGCCTTAGTAGGGCATCCTTTCCACCCCACCTGGGGCCTCCAAGGATCCTAAGAAGCAGACTTCCTTCTGAGGAGCTCAAAGAACCTCACCTACATGAACTGTTGAAGCCACATGCTTCACCCAGGTGGGAATGCCTCCTTAATTCAATGTAAAATATCATTAAAAACCAGGTCCCCCCTCGCCCAAAGAGGAAAGGGAAGGGAGGCAAGAAAGGGAAGCTACAAATCGTGTCTGGTTTTACATTTTCTCTGTGTCCAGGACAGGCTGAGCCCTCTGCCCCAGCATCAGGGATCAGGCATTATGCCTGAAATCAGGAGGTAGCAAGGAGGAGAGGAGGGTGATGCTGAATAGGAAAGGGAAAAGTAAGGAGTAAAGAGGCCAGCAAATCTCTTCATGAAGAGAGATTCCTGGGTGAGGAAGAGCCCTGTTGGGAGTGGGAAATGGGCAGTCAGCCACACTGCCAGGAAACTCTGACTGGTCTATTATTTGTCCTTTGCTCCTGCGCCCAGGGCCAGTTCCATAGGCATCTGACCAATGCAGTCAGATGGGCTCCTAGGCTCAGAAGGATCCCCTGACTGGGTGGGACTCAATGCTCTGCAGACTCTGTCTTGAAATTGTTAGTAGTTTTCTCTTTGAGGTTGTGTTTTGTAAGTGGGACAATGGAGAGGCTCCAGGAACTTGGAGACTCGTTCATGACACCCTGCTTCCCACTGCCCCGTTTCTCTTCCCACCTCCTGCCTCCCTGAGACAAGCTCTTGACCCCCTCTCCAGTTCCTGGCACCCCATTAATCAGTGTCATCCTCTGCCCAAGGCCGAAGGTCCGAAAGTTCAGGATCATATGACCCATCCTGCAGCATCTCAGGGTATATCATTGGCCTTTCCCACCCTGGACTTGCAGCACTCAACCAATCTTTTAGGTCATGAACAGGAGGCCACAGCCAATTCAGTGACCTAGTGCAGAACGTTGCAATATCCTTGAGGTTAGTCATCTGTAGTAGGTTGGGACCATGGCTGGTACGAGAAGAATTAGACCTAAGTGAGCACATTGTAAGGGTCCCCAGAGAGCTCTCCCAGCCCACTCTCTCCAGCTAGCACTACACCTGGGGGACCCCTCTCTTCTTCCTGAGTTTGTATTAGTCTTTTTTCTGTCCAGTTTAAGATACTTTCCAGAGATTAAGTGTGAATTATGTGATTTCCTTTGATTCTGCAAATGCGTTTAAAGCTATGATATTTGTGTTTAAAACTGGCATTGCACAATGTACAGATGAACAGTCAAATTCAGCTAGTAATTTACTTTTTATATTTTTATGAACATTAAACAGCAAATTAAAAAAATCACAAGTTGAGCGAGCCACTACAAAAGAAAGGGAAAAGCTTGATATTTTTGTACCATTGACGTCACTTTTTCCTGTTTTGTAAACAACAAATCCTAAATCTTCATCTTGGACTGGGCCCCACAGATGATGTCGCTGGTCCTGATTGCACCTCACAGTCTCCCCAGAGTGGGAGAAGATATAGCATTATTGTTAGAGGTGAAAGTCTAATCTTGTGGAGGAATCCCAATCTACCCATTCTCTGACTAGAGGTAATGTCAATTCACCCACAAGAGAAAAAAGAAGAAAACCAAAAAGAAAAAATACAAAGAGTGTCTTGCATCTAGCTGAGCACCCATTACATTCTTTGGTGACCCTGTCTCTGCACAGGGCAGTATGGAATCGTTGATGACGTCAACTCATTTATTATGAGTGACTCTCTTCAAGGGTCTAGCTTCTCACACTCATCATAGACTGCCTACGGTTCCAGCATTGTTGTTGTTGTTAAGTGCCGTCGAGTCGGTTCCGACCCATAGTGACCCTGTACAGGGTTTCCGAGGGTGTAAATCTTTACAGGAGTAGAAAGCCTCATCTTTCTCCCGCGGAGCGGCCGGTAGTTTCGAACCGCTGACCTTAAGGTTCGCAGCCCAATTTGTAACCACTACGCTACCAGAGCTCCTTACGGTTCCAGCATATCACAGATCATTCCAGTCACTTATCACCTTTCTGACTAAAGGCTGGCCTGTACAGAGGACCATTAGTAAGCTTATTGCTCTATGGAGTTCAAGTGTTACCATGAGCCGGAACCAACTCGACAGCAACTGGTTTGGTTTCTCGAAACCAAACCTATAATCCAACCCCATTGCCATCAAGGAGATTCCAACTCAAGGTGACTTCATGTGTGCCAGAGTTGAACTGAACTCAACAGGTAATCTTTGTTTACAGAGGGAAATTGCCAAGCATTTTTTCTGTGGTACCACTAGATGGGTTCCAACCACCAACCTCTAACTTAGTAGTCAGGTTAGACATTTGCATCAGTGCACAAAGGAGAGGTCCAGGTCCAGGACAACACATAAATGCTTAGAAGGTCTAAGAATACACAAGACACTAGCCAAATTGGCTACCTCTGGGAAGAAGAATCAGGGGCTGACTTGAAAGTGTGACTTTGGGATTTTTTTTTTTTTAACTTTTAAAATTAGATCACTTCTTAAATAAAAAGATTGGTTCAACAGAAAGGGAGTCAAAGGTTGAAATGCCTAGGCAATAAAGGTTCCTGGCATTCTGGTCCCCAGAGACCTGCTATCCTCTGTGTGAGACCCTGAGGCTTCCATAGGCTTCAGCCAGGGTGCACCCGGCCAGCTGTTGGCCTCCTTTCCTCTGATTTCCAACCCAGTGAGGCACTTTCTGAAGACTTGTTAGATCTCCATCCCACCTCTAGGTGCTAGGCCTGGCAAGAGAGTTGGGCTGAGCAAGCCAAGGGCATGTAGGAGGCCACTGAATGTCCAAGCCCATAAGGAGATAGAAAAGGCAACGTCGAGGCTTCTCTACAGAACTGGGGCCCAGAAGGCTTAGCAAGGGCCCACAGGAATGTCACAGAGCATCAATCTCAACTCAGAGAAAACAAACACTTTCTTCCAGGTAAAGCTGGGTTGGCCCAGAGGAAAAAAATAACCTGATTGCTTCTCATCAATGAGTCCTGGTGGTATAAGAGTTAAGCTGCTCTCTGAAAGGTTGGAGGTTCAAACCCACCAGAAGCTCCATGGGAGAAAAGACCTGGTGATCTGCTCCCTTAAAAGGGTTGTTGTTGTTGTTGTTGCTAAGTTCTGTTGGATCAGTTCTGACTCATAGTTACCCTGTATAGGGTTTCCGAGGACCAGGTGGTGAGTTTGAACCACTGACCTGGTGGTTTAAACCAACCTGTGGTCCAGTGTTTATGCTAAAATACCACACCAGGACTCTACCCCATAAGGGTTACTGCCTAGAAAACCACCTGGAGCAGTTCTTGTCTGTCCCATGGTAGATTTGGACTATCAGTCCAAAATCAACCACAATAGCTTCTCAGAGTATTAGTATGTTGTTGAGTGCCGTCGAGTCGGTTCCCACTCAGAGTGACCCTGTATAGGGTTTCTGAGGAGTAGCTGATCTTGTGATTCAAACCAACCTTGTGGTTCGTTGTATTATCCTGCAGCGCCACAAGTACAGAAAAAGGAAATAGAGCAGAATTAAATGCAGAAAATATTTTCTTAGCACCTTTTTTCTAAGCAAAATTTGTGGAGCTACATTTAAATGATAATTTAGAAGAGACCGTTTGTTATTGTTGTTGTCATTAAGTACCGTGGGGTCAGTTCCAACTCATAGTGACCCTGTACAGGGTTTCCAAGGCTGTAAATCTTTACAGGAGCAGACCACCTCATCTTTCTCCCTCGGAACCGCTGGTAGTTTTGAACTGCCGACCTTGAGGTTAGCAGCCCGATTCGTAACCACTACACTACCAGAGCTCCTGGACGAGACAATATAGAAATATGCATTCCCCTCCTAGTCAGGAAAATTTTATCTACACTGAAGCACACTTGTTCTTGTTTTTAGGTGCCGACAACTTATGTGGAGCAGAATGAAACATCACTGGTCCTGAGCCATCCTCAGAATCATGGCTCTATCTGTGTCCACAACAGTTTATAAATTCCTCATAATGACTCTGACTGAATAGTAACATATCCACCCAAACATACCTTTCTCTGCTACTGCAGCCTCAGTAAGCTTTTCAGGCAGGCATGGGAAGCTTAATGTATTTCCCATGAAATCACAGCATTCTCCTTGATCAGCTTATCCCAGCTTTGCAAATTGAAAAAAATTTTCATTCCTGGCACCAACCGCCTGTTAAATTGGTTCTGATTAATAATTGAATCTTAAGACCCCTTCAAAGCAGCATTTCCAACAACAGATTAGTGGGTGGTGATGTCACGCAGCTCCGTGTCACATAGGAACAGACCAATGGCCTCAATTGGAGGTTCAATGTCCAGAGTTCAGACTTGGTGAATTTCATTCCTTAGAAAACTTCCACCCTATAAATACAGGAACCTCTCCCCTGCGGACTGATGAGCCTAGCACTTATGTCCAAGTAATGTACTTGTAAAGCTGATTTAGACGTGTTCTTGGACTTGGAGTGTGACTGCAGGTCACATGGTTCACATTAAGCTCTCTTGTATTTTAAATTATTTAGAATGACACCACATGGTTGGTGGTTCAAACTCACCAGCTTCATTGGAAACCTTATAGATAGTTCCTGTGAGTCATCAAGGCACTTAAAAATGTTCCTGGTGTGGTGCTCCCTACAGGATAAGCCCTGGACTGCTAACTGCAAAGTCAGCAGTTCGAACCCACCAGCCGCTACTTGTAAACCCTATACAGGGTCTCTGTGAGTCAAAACTAACTAGGCAGCACTCAACAAAAACATGTTCCATCACATTCATAGGTGTCAGACCTTTATATGCTGTGGATATGGTCTTACTCTCCTTCCTAAACCTATTCAGCCTGTGGATCTGTCCATGTATCTGCCTATACAGCACTGTTGTTTCAGAGTTGTATGTATGACAGTATTTACCTCCACTCCCTTTAACTCCCTGTGTCTTCACCTGTCATCATTTTCCTGCCATCATTCTTGTTGTATATTGTGAGACTGTATTTTTTATGGAAGCAGACTGCCACATATTTCTCTTGAGGAGGAATTGGTACGTTCACATGGCTGACCTTTCAGTTAGCAGCCAAGCGTTTTAACCACTGCACCAAAAGGACTCCTTTTCAAAACTCAAGGGTCTGAAATGTCCATTGCACAATGTAAATCTTCAGATCTCCTGTTTTTTTATCTGTATGTTTTGTCATTTTTTGGAAGTTGAGAGCAAATCTCTTTCAACATTCATTCCTTTCAGAAGCACGTTCTGAATTTGTACTATGAGCTGCGCACTGTGCTTAAACTAGGTTCTGTAAATTATCTTCAGCGTTTCCCAGTGAGCAGTGATACTTAAGAAATGCATTAGGAAATTTACTAAGCATCCTTAGGTGTGGTGCTGCAGGATAAGCACTGGACTGCTAATGTCAGAGGTTCAAACCCACCAGCTGCTCCTAGGAAACACTTTACAGGATTCCGACCACACTTAACAACAACAATAACATACTTTGAAAGACTTCTGGCTATGAGAGGGAAATGAGAATTAAATCTTTGAGAGGATTAAAAGAAAAGGTCATTGGTGTGGATAATGAGGAGATGGGAAGGGGTCAGAAGGTACGGGAGTGATACATACGTTCAGAGGTCTGAGGGCTGGGAGTCTGCTCTAGTATGGGAACTAGGAGGTGGGAGAAGCAAGAGAATGCCCAGATGTGGGGAGTAAAGAAGTGCATGGATGCGGGGGGTGGGGGAAGGGGACCATAATGTGGCCATCAAGGAAATGAGTGGGGTCGTCAGGTGTGGGGAGTAAAGAGGTCTAGGCACTTAACAACAACACGGCAATGAGGGGGATGGATGGGTGGACCCTGGCCCCGGTGTGGGGAGTAATCAGGAGTGAAGGGAACACCCAGATGTGGATATTGAGAATAGGCTAGGGGAGGGGTGGAGGAACAATCCACTGTCATCCTGTCAATTCTAACTCCCAGCAACAGCACAGGGCAGAGCAGAACTGCTCCCTATGGTTTCTGTAAATACTTATCCGAAGCAGACTGCCTCTTCTTTCTCCCTTGGAGCAGCTGGTGCATTCCAGTTGCTGGCCTTTCAATTAACAATCAGTGCTTTACCCACTGCACCACCAGGGCTCCTGAGAAGATGGAAGTGGTCAGGGGGGAATAGAGGGGATGCAACAACCATGAATGTTTATGGAGATTTTGCTGTATGCCAGGGATTTGCATGTATTATCTCATTTTGCCCTCACAATAAGCTATGAATTAATTATGTGAAGTTAGTCTACTCATAAACAGCGGAGCTGGGATTCAGTTTACTTCTAGAACACAGACTCTCACCACTATTCCAGCTGCCATGGGATTTTCCTATCCCCTAATAAGGCAGACCAGGAAATGATGTTATCAGATGTGAAAACTTTGCAGTCCCATGTGGCCACCTACTTTCTATTCTAAAGATGCTGTACATACTGTATCCAGGCCTCACACCCACCTCCGGGGATACAAAGTGAATAAATGTCTCAAGAAGCTCCAAATTACTCTGCATTCAATGGAGACCACCAATCACAGAAAAAGTCCAGAATTTAGAACTCAGAATCCCCAACTTCCTTGATCAATCTTGAAGCCATTTAGCTGCCTAGCCTGCTTTTCTATAATTCTCCCAGGAGTGTTGCCCAGCTCCCTTGGATTATTGTGATGTCTGAATAGCTCTGCCACTTTATTCCTACTCAAGCAAAATGGGGGTAGTAAATTTGGAACTGAATCCTCTGTCATCCAATCTGGAGAATTACAAATTTTTAACGCCCTCATGTTGAAGTCAGTCTTTATCCTTTTTCCCTAATGATGGTAAAATTAACTGAGCTCCCAAAACTGGCTCCCTCTACGTAATTCTGAATAAAGAAAGAGCAAAATTATGCACAAAGGCAGCCAGGGCAATTCTAGCAAAAGGTTCTGCAGGCAAGAAATAGAGCACATGGTTTGGAATCATTACCACAGAGAAGCTTCAGTGGAAGTTACAGTCTAGTTAAAATAAGTTGGCAAAGTCTAGCTGTGTCCATTGCTAAATACAAACCAGAATATCTTACTGTCAGTATGAAAACTGTGAAAAAATATTTTAAGACCCTTTAGACTCATACTAAAAACTCATACTAAAAACCCCAAACCAACCAATCTATAAGGATGTTCCTCCACATTTTCCACATTACTGGCGTCTCAGCACCCATAGGGGCTTCCTGAGAGCAAAGACACCCTAGGGGCTCAGTTACTGGCTGTGGGGCCCAGGGCAGGTCCAGCTCTTACAGCAAACTTCAACACTTATGCCTCCTCACCTCTCAAGGACACTTCCTCACCCCAATGACAGATCTCTCCCACTTTAAAAGCCCCTCAATCATAAAGACAGAGTATGTCTTGCCTTGTCTGCTCTGATTCCCAAGCTGAACTCCCCCTGCTCCACGTGGTACGTCTTCTTCACCTCTATTCCTCTATCCTCAACTGGACACTCTCTGCCACTTGGTATCTCCTTCATTCATTCCTTGTTGGTCCCACACACATCCCTCCCAAAGGTGACTTCAAACCTCTCCTCCCTTCTCTGTCCTGCCTCAGTGGACCCCACCAGTTCCTCTGCTAAGTTGAAGGTCATCCAATGACAACTTCTACAAATTCCTTCTCTGGTTTTGAGGTGTTTGTTTTGAGCCTTTTATTCCCTTATCTCTGTTTCTGTTTTTTTCTGCCTCTGACTCTACTTTTCTTCCTGAATTTCTAATCGCCTTCCCTTTCACCCCTCCAAGCAGACTGCCACATCTTTCTTCTGTTCCAATGTATATGTTATTGTTGTCAAGTGCCATCGAATCAGTTCGGACTCATAGGGACCTGTATAGGGTTTCTGAGAAGCAGCTGATGAGTTTGAACCACTGACCTAAATGATCCTACAGCACCACACTAGGAAACGGGTCTCCATTCATTGCTTCCTTTTTCCTGTACTGAAGCTCTTTCTCTCCATTGGCATCTTCCCTGGGTCCTGCAAACATGCTCAAAATTATTCCCTTTACCATCCACATATTGAGCTTTTATTCTTTCTTCTTTCACTACCAAAATTTTATTTTAAAAAATAATCTATTCTCTACACTGCTACTGCCACACTGCCTATTTATTAGAAAAGAAAAAAAAATGTGTAAGTATTTCCCACATTTCAAAAAAGACAGTGATGTAATAAACACTTGTTTATTTGCCACTTGGCTTAAGAATAGAACATTACCAATAGCCCCATTCAAGATTAAGCTGGGATTTAATTTCACTTCTACCCAGACGCACATGCATGAGAGCGTGCCCAGTTGTTGGTCAAAAACCAGTCTAGATGTTGTTATGTATCTAAAAATATGGCCTTGATGATAGACATGATGCTGGAAATTGCATGACAGAATTTTTTAAGAACAATGACTTCTTCATTACAAATATCTTTTTTAAACAACATGGAAGACGACTAAGCACATGTATCTTACCAGATTGAATAAACAGAAATCAAATTGACTACATCTGTGGTAAGAGACAGTAGAAAAACTCCGTTTCATCAGCCAAAACAAAGCCCAAGGCAGACTGTGGAACAGACCATCAATTGATCGTATGCAAGTTCAGGCTGAAGCTGAAGAAGCCTAAAACAAGTCCACAAGAGCCAAAATATGACCATTAACAATCCCACTTAATTTAGAGATCATCTCCAAAAGAGATTTGATGCATTAGATACTAATAACCAAAGACCAGATGAGTTGTGGGATGACATCAAGAACATCATTTAGTAAGAAAGCAAAAGGTCATTAAGAAGACAAGAAAAAAGGATAACACCAAAATGGATGTTAGAAGAGACTCTGAAACTTGCTCTCCAGCTAAAGCAAATAGAAGAAATGAGGACGTAAAAGATTGGAACCGAAAAATTTAAAGGGTAGCTCGAGAAGACAAAATCAAGTATTATAATGAAATGTGCAAAGACCTGGAGTTAGAAAACCAAAAAGGAAAAACACATTCAGCATTTCTCAAGCTGAAAGAACTGAAGAAAAAATTCAAGCCTCCACTTACAAGAATGAAGAATTCTATGGGCAAAATATTGAATGATGCAGAAAGCATCAAAAGCAAATGGAAAGAATACACAGAGTCACTATACCAAAAAGAAATGGTTGATGTTCAACCATTTCAAGAGGTAGCATATGTTCATCACTGACAAGGGGAAGTGAGGGAAAAACAGCAATGAAGCTGTGAGCTAAGCCCTACAACATTCAATAAACTCTTATGAACTCAGATGGAGACCTGGTCGGCCAGCAGTGTGGCAAGACCTGGGGACTCTTGGGCCCAAAGTCAGTGACATAGCCACAGAAGACTAGAGTGGAAAGTGAAGCATCCGGCTGATAAGAAGAAAGGGCATATGCATAAAAACACCCACACTTGCAGATAATACTCACTTGACCTGCTTCAATGGCTGGATGATCAGAGCTCAACTTGGAGAAAGAAGAGGGAGAAAAGAGTAATCTGATGCAATTTGATGAACTTGACCTACACCTATGGATGCAGTAGCTCAAAAGAGTGAAAAAATCTTTACAGCAAGGATCATTCCCACCCCCTCCATACACAGAGTAGACAGGGATGGGAAACTTGGACATTGGCTACCCAAAACGGGGGGGCCTACAAAGGCAAGAAGTGACTGGCTTACAAGCTTTCAAGAGGGAGCCTAGATCCAGAAGACACAGAGGAAGGTAGATTCTCCACTGAGTAGTATCCAATCTGTCTGGATGGGGCTGATGAAAGGAGATGGGGATAGGACTCTTGTGATACAATAGTGAATAGTTGTTATCAGGACTGATTGTGAGGGTTGGAAATGTAAAGGTAGACATTTTGTAGCAAAAGGAGGGGAACGATTGACTTTGAAGTCTAGGAGCGGAGGTCCCTGTGACCATCAAGGTGAAAGAGTGGAGAGCAGGACCCTACCCAGAGAAGCAGTGATGCCAGAAATGGAGGCAGAGATGATGACGTGGAGAGATGGAGCAGCTGGGGACTCTAGATCCAGAGAGGGAGAGGGGCTGTGTGCTAACGACTATGGGGTAGGCTTGCAGGGTATACCCTTTGGTTGGTTGATGATGCCTGGAGGGGATTGTAACCATGGCAATGAAACAATATATGATAGGATGAATGTAAAACTAATGTTCTCCCATGTAAACTATCACATAATTCACAATAAAACATTAAAAAAAAAAAAAGAGAGGTAGCATAGATCAAGAGCCTATGGTACTGAAGGAAGAAGTTCAAGGTGCACTGAAGCCACTGATAAAGAACAAGGCTCTGGGAATCGATGGAATACGAATTGAAATATTTCAACAAACTGATGCAGCCCTGGATACACTCAATCGTCTGTGCCAAGAAATTTGGAAGGCAGCCACCTGGCCAACTGTTTGGAAGCGATCCATTCCAAAGAGAAGTGACTCAGCAGAATGCGGAAATCTTTGGACAATATCATCAATATCACATGCAAGTAAAATTTTGCTACAGATCATTCAAAAGCCACTACAACATTACATGGACAGGGAACTGCCAGAGGTTCCAGTAAGATTCAGACGAGGGCATGGGATGAGGGATATCATTGCAAGATGGATCTTGGATGAAAGCAGAGAATACCAGAAAGATGTCTACCTATGCTTTGTTGACTAGCACATCTTCAACTGTGTTTTTTCATGGTAAACTATGGATAACATTGCGAAGAATGGGTATTCCAGAATGCTTCATTGTGCTCATGAGGAACCTGTACATAAACAAGAAGCAGTTATTCGAACAGAACAAGGGAACACTGAATGGTCTAAAATTAGGAAATGTGTGTGCTTTCACCATACTTATTCAATCTGTATGTTGAGTTAATAATCCAAGAAACTGGATTATATGAAAAAGAATTTGGCATCGGGATTGAGGGAAGATTCATTAACAATCTGTGATATGCAAATAATACAACCTTCCTTGCTGAAAGTGAAGAGAACTTAAAATATGAACGAAGATTAAAGGTCACAGCTTTCAATATGGGTTGCACCTCAATGTAAAGAAAAGAAAAATCCTCACTACTGGACCAATAAATAAATCATGCTGAGTATAGAAAAGATTGAAGTTGTCAAAGACTTTATTTTGCTTGGATCCAAAATCAATACTCATGTAAGCACCAGTCAAGGAATCAAACATATTGCATTAGGCAAGTCTACTGCACAAGACCTCTTTAAAGTGTTCAAGAGCTAAGATGTGTGTTTGAAGACCAAGGTGCGCTTGGCCCAAGCCATGATACTTTCAGTAGCCTCATACACATGTAAAAGTTGTACAGTGAATTAAGAAGGCCATAGGAGAATTGATGCATTTGAGTTATGGTGTTGGAGAAGAATATTAAAAGTGTCATGGACTGCCAGAAGAACTAACAAATCTGTGTTAGGAGAAGTGTAGCCAGAATGCTCCTCGGCAGCCCAGATTGCCAGACTTCGTCTCTCACACTTCGAATGTGTTATTAAGAGGGGCCAGTCCCTGGAGAAGTAGATTATGCTTGGTAAAGTGGAGAGTCAGCAAAAAAGAGGGAGCATCTGCTGGGTTGAACTGCCTACCTTGAGATTGAAACCAACATTGCAGTCCAGTGTTTATCCTACAGCATCACACCGGAACTCCTAAAGAGAGAATATACTCTCCAAATTGTACTTTCTTTGAATTTAACCCTCTAAGACAATTTCTAAAAATGTCATGCAATCTACCAACTAGAAAAATCAGTTTCTCGCTTTTTTCAATTTTTTATTGTGAATTTAAAATTTTTCTTGTGATGAGCACAGTTGTCACCACATCTGAACATTTGAAACTGTTCACTACAGATTAGTAAATACAAGTAAGCCTATGCTTACCTTGCTTACTGGATACACCATCCATGTCAGGGAATGTAAATGTGAAGAGACTTTGATTCTGGAAGAAGGTGCTGTAGGGTCGGGAAAGAACCATCTCAGCCATACGTAAAAACAGAATTTTTGATGTGGGGAAAAATATGAAATTGTTCACTGCAGATTAGCAAGTAAGCACAACTAAACCCACACTTACTTAGCTTACTGGGCAATCCAACACTGCCCTCATCCCTTCTAAACTCAAAGCTGAACACACATCTTCACCTGCTGGCCCTGGGATTTCAAAATGCTTTCACCACACTCCGCCAACAACATGGGAAGTAGGTAGAGCCAGACAGATTACATTCATGTCTCAGGAGAGTCCAAGAGGTAAACCTTTCACACCCAACTCCCTGTGTCAGAGCTGTGTGGTCTGTTCAGCCTTTTGGTTTCATACACAGTCTGAGGAAAGAGTGTGTGAGAAGATGTAATATAGACCAGAAACAGTGTTCGTAAGAAACTTTCTGTAATCTCATGTGACTGTGGACAACATATCCAATTACAGACAGCTGGCGTGGCATTATGTAATTGCCCTGTATTTGGCTTCATAACTTTTTTCTAATCAGTAGTAGAAACCCACCCCTTGAAAAAAAATTAAGAACAGAAATGGCTTTCCATTATTGATTCTTTTTTTTGTTGTTTTCCTTGACCTCAATTTGGCTTTTGTCTTCATCTCAAAATCCTATAAAACTAATGAAGTAAAAATGATGGACAAAAAAAAAAAGAAAAAAAAAAAATGATGGACAGTGAATTGATCTTCTGGGGGAAATATTTAGACTGATTCTTATGGATGTAATTGAGTTTCACTCTGGTCAAACACAATCTATCGCCTGCCTCCATTTTCAAAGTGGTCTGCTGACAAGCGTGGAATAGTGATATCGGTTTCACAGGGCAAGCATTAGAGATAAAATGTGTGAAGGCTCTTAACATAAAGCCTGCCTCATGCATGACAAAGGCATAGTAGTTGGCAACTGCTGTGTGGTGCTGTAGGATAAGCATTGAACTGCTAACCACAAGGTCAGTGGATCAAACCTACCAGCTGATCCTCGGAAACCCTATACAAGCTTACTGAGTGGAAACTCACTCGACAGCACTTAACAACAACAATAATGTCATCTTGGACATTATCCCAAATCCAACAAACTGGCTTCATAGATCTTTCAGCCAGGTGGAAAAGCCAAACTTGACAACTTTACCATCCCTCAAGCAGGATTGCCTGTAACTGAATACCCAGTTTACAAAGCAAAGAAAGAAGCCCCGAGGCTTTCCTGTGGACTCTGAATTCCTCTGTAGCCTCAAGGATGGTCACCCTGAGGCAAATCCTAGCAAGCTGGAAGAGGACTCAGTCATCCCCAAATCTACCCATGTATAAAATGCTCAATATCCAAAAAATCCCAACTATGGCCTCTTAGTCTCACAGAGAACTTTAAATAGACAGAATATGTTGTTGTTTAGAGCCATCAACTCAGGTCCACTCACAGCAACATTGTATAGGGTTTCCAAGATGTGGCTGGTGAGTTTGAACCACTGACTTGCAATTAGCAGTCCAGTGCTTATCCTACAGTGCCACACCAGAATTCCTATTAGACACAATATGTTATTGTTGTTAAATGCCATCATGTGAGTTCTGATTCATAGCATACTGCATCAGGCAAATCTGCTACAAAAGATCCCTTTAAAATATTAAAGAGCAGAAATGTCAGTTTAAGGACTAAGGTACACCTGACTCAAACCATGATATTTTCAATTGCCTCATTGTGGCACTATAGGATAAGCACTGGACTGTGAACTACAAGGCCTGTGGTACCAGCTGCTCCTCAGAAACCCTATACAGGGTTGCTATGAGTTGGAACCAACTCAACAGCACTTAACAACATCAACAACACATACATGTGAAAGTTGGACAATGACTAAGGAAGACCATAGAAGAACTGATGCACTTGAGTTATGGTGTGGAGAAGAATATTGAAAACACCATGGACTTTCAGAAGAACCAACAATCTGTCTTGGAAGAAATACAGCTGGAGTGCTCCTTAGAAGTAAGGATGGTGTAACTTACTTCTCCTGATGTTAACAGAAGGGACCAATCCCTGGAGAAGGACATAGTGCTTGGTAAAGTTAGAGGATCAGTGAAAATGAGGAAAGCCCCCAGTGGTAGCAATAATGGGTTCAAGCATAACACTGATAGTGAGGGTAGACCCTGTTCCATTGGGCATAGGGTCACTATGAGTGTGAACTAATTCAATAGCACCTGACAAGGGACACTTAATGGAGCATCAACCTAATAGCCTCAGTTTCCCCTGGCTACTAAATACTTGATGTGTGAAGTTTGAAGCATTGAGCTGCTTGAACTTTTCAAAAGAAGACTTTTGAAAACAATATGTGTGTGTACATATGAATGTTCTGTCACGTTCATTGGGTCTTCATCTTTTCTTCCTAAAAAGAATATATATCAGACAAATATGTTGATAGTAGAATTATTTTTTAAAAAAAGAAGAATGCTTTAAAGGACCTTTTCCAGATGATGCAATTATCAGTTACAGCATTAGGGGTGCAGTGAGTCAAGTATTGGGCTGCTAACTGCAAGGTGAATGGTTCAAAGCCACCAGCTGTTCCAGGGGAGAAAGATGAGGCCGTCTGCTTCCATAAACATTTACAGTCTTAGAACCGGTGGGGAGCAGTTCTACTCTGTATTATAAGGTGGTTACAGGTCAGGATCTACTCAATGGGAATGTGGTGGGGAACCAATATTAAAATGTTTATGCTGATTTTTTACTATATGTGCTCATACACTTCCCACAGACATTTAATGTCTGGTACATTTTTAAAGGGAATTCAGATACCAACTACCTTCTCTGTTGTTACTTTCACAGAGTAGGAAATCTCTAAAAGGGAGTCCAAGCTCCTGGCAAAACTTTCCATTGCACCTTATGATAATGCCTTTGTGGGGGAAACGCCAGTGTCATGGGGAGGCAGGGTCGTTCAGCAGGCATTTGGAGATCTCTGATGAAAACTGGCCTTGCGGATCCTCCTTCACTGATGTGAACACTGTTGGGGTGAACAAGAGGTGAGCCCAGAAATGTGGTGAGATTCCTGAGAAATGTCATCCATAGAGAGCTAGCAGCTGCTCTGATCACATACTTCTAATTCTCTTTATTATTAGAACATTCAAAATATTAACCTCACTCTGGATATTAAATTAATTTGGACAAATCATAATTGGTGCCAATTAACTGTACTGAAGAGCATTCCCTCTTAATACTACAATTCACAATCACACATAATTGCAATCCAATTTATTTGCTTTAATTAGTATTTGACTTATATAAGAAAAAAAACAAAAAGATGGGAGAGATTGTTCCAAGATTGTCTTTCTGCTGGCAGTTTCAGTGCCTAAAAGGAAGAAATAAGGTAATTCTTACATTAAAATGAGTTGGGTTTTAAGAGACTCTCAAAGTCTTAACACATACATGTTCATTCAGGCTCCTTCACGCCTCTAATCTCACAACATTCAAACGTTTCAATTTGACAGTTCTTGCAGGAATAATTTTACATGAATTATACCCTCTGTTTATAAAAGAAAATGCTCATTTCCCGCAAATAGGGCAGGGCCCAGGCATGCTCTTCCATGTTTCCTTCCTTGACCTCATCAGTCCCTCCTACCACACTGCCCTTACTGTAGACTCTCCCTCCATCCCATAGTGGACCAGATCTGAACCAGTCCCGCACTTCCTGCCATACTCCAGATTCAGACTTGGCCTGAATCCTTCAAAATGTTCTAATCCTGAATCCAAACCAAACCCATGATTGTCAAGTCGATTCCAACTCAGAGGGACACTAGAGGAGAGAGTAGAACTGTCCCACAGGTTAAAAATCTTTAGGGCAGCAGATTGCCACCTCTTTCTCTCCTAGAGTGACATTTTGTCAGCTAGGTCCTTAATCTTGAGTCCAAACAGGTCATTAGAGTCACTTGGATGAATTAATTTACAGTAAAAATTTTAGCTGACTGATAATAGCTTATTACATTCCTCTCAGATAATAAAGCTGCCTCTTAGCCAAGACCTTCCAAACCTTCAGCATATTTACTGATGATGGAAATGTCAGCTGCTAGTAATAGATAAAGGAGATTTTTCAAACCTCATAAATCCTTCTGAATTCTTTCAATTAGACTATAGAGGCAGGAGGAATCCCAGTTTGGCAGCTACTGATTCTGTCTTTATTTCATTTATTGATCCAACACAGCACCAAATGCTACAGTTAGAGAGATGATACATTATTTGTAAAACTTTTCTCCCTGCTCTCCCTGAGTTCATTTTCACCTCTCTGTCTCCCCTACCAGATTGTAAACTCCACCTAGTAGGTCCTTTTTATACTGGAATCCCCAAAGCCTGGCAAACTGAATATAAAATGAATGTTTCAATGAAGAAATTCATGGAGTAAAATAATGTTTGGGAAATACTGGGTTAAAAAAGAGCTCTCTTAGATAAACTGTTGTTGTTGTTGTCAGGTGCCATCGAGTCGGAACCGACTCATAGCGACCCCATGCACAGCAGAACAA
>NW_006408528.1:36735253-36736428 GCF_000296735.1 Chrysochloris asiatica
TTGGTTGGTTGGTTGGTTGGTTGGTTGGTTGGTTGGTTGGTTGGTTGGTTGGTTGGTTCATCTGGTGGTGTAGTGGTTAAGCAGTCTGCTGCTAACCAAAAGGTTGCTGGCCTGAATCTACCAGTGCTCTGAGGCAGAGATATGGCAGTTTGCTTTCATAAAGATTTACTGTCTGGGAATCGTACGGGGCAGTTCTACTCTGTGCTGTGAGGTCACTGAGTCAGAATCAACTCGATGGCAATGGACTTGCTTTGGTTTGGTTTGAATCTTTACTGGAGCAGATCACCACGTCTTTTCTACCAAGGAGCGACCAAGGTGGTTTCCAATTGCCAACCTTTTGGTTAGCAACCAAATGGTTAACCATTGCACCATCAGGGCACCTGTCATTACTTGTTACCCCAAAAAATGAACTAAACCCACTACCATCAAGTAGATTCCAACTCATAGCAACACTGCATAGGGTTTCTGAAACTGTAAATCTTTACAGGAGCAGACAGTCTCATCTTTCTTATTTGGAGTGAGTACAGGGTTTGAACAGCCAACCTTGCTGTTAGCAGTCCAATGCTTATCCTACAGTGCCACCAGGGCTTTCATTACAATTGGCTGTGCTATCGTTAGGTGCCTTTGAGTCAATTCCCACTCATAGTGAACCTTTGCACAACAGAATGAAGCACTGCCCTTTTCTGTGCCATCCGAACAATCGCTGATATGGTTGAGTCCACTGCTACTGTGTCAGTCCATCTCATTGGGGGTCTTCCTTGTTTTTGTGTTCTCTCCATTTTACCAAGTATGATGCCCATTTCAGGGACTGGTCTCTCATGGTAACATGTATGAAGTGTGAGAGATAAAATCTCATCATTCTGGCTTCGAAGGAGCATTCTGATTGTACTTCTTTCAAGACAGATTTGTTTGTTCTTCTGACAGTCCCTTTTTCTCCAACTGTCAATCATTTCTCCAACGCCATCATTAAAATGTGTGGATGCTTTTCAGATCTTCCGTTTTCATTTTCCATCTTTTTGTATGCATATGAGGTTATTGAAAATACCATGGCTTAGGTCAGGTGCACCTTAGTCCTCACACTGACATCTTTGCTATTCAACACTTTAAAGAGATCTTTGGCAGCAAATTTGCCTAATGCAATACATTGTTGGAGTTCTTGACTCCTGATTCCCTGA
>NW_006408528.1:36737693-36753271 GCF_000296735.1 Chrysochloris asiatica
TAATGAGTCTTCCTCCAATCCTGATGCCATGTTCTGCTTCATGTAATCCATCTTTTGGTTCATTTGCTCAGCATACAGATTGAATAAATCTGGCGAAAGAATACAACCCTGGCACACACATTTCCTGATTTTAAACCATTTGGTATCCCCTTCTTCTGTTCTAAGAATTGCCTCTTAGGCTATGCACAAGTTCCTCATGAGCACATGAGTTTGTCATGATCCACACAGCTGAAAGCCTTTACATAGTTAGTAAAGCACAAGTAAATATCTTTCTGGCGTTTTCTGCTTTTAGTCAAGATTCATCTGCTAATTGCAAAGTTGACAGTTCAAACCCATCAGCTGTTCCTTGGAAACTCTATACAGGGTTGTTATGAGTAGGAACTGACTCAAGGGCACTTAGCAACAACAATAAAGCAACAACAATAATGCACTCTTCTGAATCCAACTTGAATCTTTAACAGTGCTCTGTCTATGGAATGTTGAAACCATTTTTTAATTATCTTCAGCAAAATTTACTTGCATATATTAATGATATCATTCAATGATTTCCACATTCCATTGGGTCACTTTTCTTAGGAATGGGCACAAGCATGGATCTTTTCCAATCAGTTGGCCAGCTTTTTGTTGTTGTTGTGTGCCGTGGAGTTGGTTCCGACTCACAGCAACCCAGGGTTTCCAAGGCTGTAAATCTTTACGGGAGCAGAACACCTCATCTTTCTCCTTCGGAACTGCTGGTAGTTTTGAACTGCCGACCTTGAGGTTAGCAGCCCTATTCGTAACCACTACGCTACCAGAGCTCCAGGTTAGCTAGGTCTTCAAAATGTCTTGACATAGATCAGTGAGCACCTCCAGTGCTTCGTCAGTTTGTTGAAACATTTCAATTTGTAGTCTATCAATTCCTGAAGACTTATTTTTCACCAATGCCTTCACTGCAGTTTGGATTTCTTTCTTCAGTACCATTGGTTCTTGGTCATATCTCAACTTTTTTTTTTTTTTTTTTCATATCTCAACTTTTGAAATGATTGAACATTGACCCTTTCTTTTGTTCCAGTGACTCTGTATATTCCTTACATCTTCTTTTGATGCTTTGTGAATCATTTGGTATTTTGCCCATAGAATTCTTCAATATTGCAGCTCAAGACTTGAATGTTTTCTTCAGTTCTTGCAACTTGAGAAATGCTGAGCCATGTTCTTCCCTTTTGGCCTTCTAACTCCAAGTCTTTGCACATTTCATTATACTTGATTGTGTCTTCTTGAGTTGTCCTATAAATTTACTGTGCAGCTCTTTTACCTCCTCATTTCTTCCAGTCTCTTTAGCTTCTCTACACTCAAGAGCAAGTTTCAGAATCTCTTCTGACATCCATTTTGGTCTTTTCTTTCTTTCCTGTCTTTTTAATGACCTTTTGTTTTCTTCCTGTATGATGTTCTTGATATCATCCCACAACTCTTCTGTTCTCTCATTACTGTTTAATGCATCAAATCTATTTTTGAGATGGTCTCTAAATTCAGGTGGAGTATATTCAAGCTCACATTTTGGCTCTCATGGACTCATTTTACATTTCTTCCGCTTCAGCCTGAACTTGTATATGGGCAACTGATGGTTTATTCTTCATTCTGCCCAGTCCTTGCTTTGGCTGATGATATGGAGCTTTTCCATGATTTCTTCCCACAGATGGAGCAGTTTGATTCCTGTATATTCCATCTGGTGAAGTACATGTGTACAGTCATATTTTATGTTGTTTAAAAAAATGTCTTTTCAATGAATTAATAAGTCATTGGTCTTGCAAAAATTTTTCATGTCTGTGCCCCCTATATAACAATCTACTGCTTGGCTGAAAATCTCCAGCATTGTTTCAATCACCAAGGCCATATTCCAACTACTAATCCTTCCCCTTTGTTTCTAACTTTCAAATTGCAATCACCAGTAATTATCAATGCTCTTAACTGCATGTTTGATCAATTTCTGACTGAAGAAGTTGGTAGAATTTTTCAGTGTCACCATCACTGACTTGAGTGGTTGGTTTGTAAATTTGAATAATGATGGTATTAAATTGTCTTCTTTACTGTTGTTGCTGTTGTTGTTAAGTGCCATCCAGTTGATTTAAACTCATAGAGACCCTCTACATGGTTTCCCAGGAGCAACTGGTGCATTTGAACTGCCAATCTTTCAGTTCAAAACGACCTTGAGGCCCTGTGCTTATCCTACAGCACCACACCAGGACTTGGGTCTTCCTTATAAGTGTATGGATACTATACTATCACAGACAGTATTATATTTCATGATACATCTCTTTTTTTTTTTTTTCACTTTTTATTGGACATTCAGTGAAAGTTTACAAACAAGATCATCAGTTTTACATTCAACAAATCATACACTTTGTTTGATCTCAATGATGGCAATTCTCTCCATGCAACAACAGTGATCCCACTTCCTCCCTGCGGTTCCTATTTCCATTCCACCCTCCTTCCCATCCCTTCTCAACTTTGTCCTTAGGCAAATGTTGCCCTTTTGATTTTGAATGATTGACCATTCCATGAGTATACCTTACTAGTGTTGCTGCCCCCCTATGTAGCTATCTGCTGCTTGGCTGAAAATAGAGCCATGAGAGTGAGTTCCTTTCCAGACCTCAAGGGTGGTTGAGGGCTATAGTCTTGGGTTTCTCCAGTCTCTTTCTGATTAGTAAGTCCGGTCTTTTTTTATAATTTTGTGTTTTGTCCCCCTTTTCTCCCACTCTATCCAGGACCTTCTAATATGATCCCATTCAGAGCATCTGGTAGAAGTAGCAAGGCACCCTCTAGATTTTCTGTTCTCCAAGTCACAGAGACTGATGTTCACATATTCCATTAGTCCATTGGATTAATTCCAAGCATCTACAGTTCTCATCACTCTTCTTTCTTCCACACGTGGAGAGATTCATAGCTGCACCATGGATGGACACTCATGAGCTTTTACAATCCTATATGCTACTCATCTAAGTAGGATGTAGGACACTGTCTTTGTGGGTGCTGCTAATTTCCCACCCCTTTTGATGCAGCTCCAACCACCCGGAGAGCAGGAGCTTCCATGGGAGTGTACTAAGGTGGGGGCAGGCTACACCTTTGGTCGCCATGGAAATATGGGGTGGAAGAAAAAAGTTTGCACTTTTCTCTCCACCAATAAGCAGTATAGCTCTGTACTATGTCCCGCCCTCTTGCCTTCAAAGCTGTCCACAAAGTTCAAGATTGCCACACTGTGCCTGACCAGCCAGCACAGATCACCAGTCTGCTTATTTGTCTTTTTTCACCTATGTGTCTACTTAGTTGCCTCTCTATTAGGGCTAGTCCAGGGCTGGCCAGGGACAGCTCTACTGGCTTGCAGCCAGGACCCACCCAAATCCAGCTTTGATGCAGATAGCTCCCTCTTCCTTTAATGGGTCTCACAACTGCCTCTGACCACCCAGACAGTGGGAGCTGCCCTGGGGGTGTACGTGGTTGGAAGCTGGCCAAACCTCTGGTCACCAGGGGAGTATAGGAAACAAGAAAAAAAATCGGACCTTTACCTCAACAAACCATTGGTATGTTTCTGTGATGCCAATCTGTTGTCTTGTCTCTGAAGCTGCTCACAAAAGCTTAAGATGGTCATGCTGCATCTGGTCAGCCAGTGCAGACCACCAGCCTATCTCTTATTTTTCTGCCACATTTTCTCCACAACATTCTAACTAAAGTTCTCTCAACACTGAGGTGTAGCAATGAGCTCATATTGGTGGAATCTTTTAAAAATATATATTAATAAATGCTTACATAAAATTATGTATGTTATAAAGGTATTTCATCTTGGATGAAACTTACATTACAGTTCTTCCTGGCAGCTCAACACAGGATGGATTGTATTCTAAGTAAGTCTATTTTTAGACCATGAATCAAAGGGGCTGTTATAAACAGAAACAGACCTGGTAAAATATGGAAGTGGGGGATTTTCCTTACTGATTAATGAAAAACCTGTTCTATGATTGGAGGGCAGGTGGTACAAAATTGTGATCAGACTACAAGGCTATAATTTGGAAATGAGTATGTAATGTGGCCCTGAGGCAGAGAGAGGGACATAGCTCTAACGTGAGTTTCCTGGAATGACTCAGATACTCAGAGTGGAGTTTGCATGCTTGGTCAGGTGAAGAATGGCATTATGATGGTATTACTCCCCTCCTTGGACATGCACTTTCAGTTCTTTCAGGTGTCTGCCTAGAAGTAGAGTGACTGGGTCAGATATAACAATTTTTAAGCTTTTTAGGAACTGCCAGTCTGTGTTCTAAAAGGCCATAGCATTTTACATTGCCACAGCAATGTGTATGTGGGTGTGGGGGGTCCCCAATTTCTCCATATCCTCACCAAACTATCTGTCTTTTATTATAGATACCTGTTATTGTTAGGGACCTTTGAATCTATTTTCAACACATAGCGATCCCATGTGACAAAGTAAAGCTACCCCACAGGGTTTTCTTGGCTATAAAGTGATCCTCTGGTCTTTCTCCTGAGGAGCCATGGAGTGTGCTCAAACAGCCACTGAGGAATGAGTAATGCTTTCATGTGCTATTGGTCATTCCTTTATCTTCTTTGGAGAAATTTCTCCCCACATTCTTTGTTCAGTTTTCAATGGGCTTATCTTTATATTGTTGAGTTTTAAGGGCTTTTCATTGGTTGTTCAGTTCCTGACAGCTCTGGACACCCATCCCCAGAGCAGAGTGAAAGTCTGCAGAGTGGATGAAATTCACCCAGAGTGTGTGGAGTGTAGATGGTCAGTCACAGCCTTCTCTTTAACTTCCGTATCCAACCATGCCATCTCAGCAATGTACAACAGTGGTTGGTTGGGTGTGCAGGTTTGAAGTCACCAAAACAAGGGTTCTAGATCTGATTCAGCCACATGAAACCTTTGGTGTGGTGGTGATTGTGTGCCACTGAGTTGATTCCAATGCATAGCAACCCTGTATAAGGTTTCCAGGGCTGTAAATCTTTATGGTAATAGAAAACCTCATCTTTCTCCTGAGGAACATCTGGTAGATTTGAACTGCTGACCTTAAGGTTAGTAGCCCACTATGCTACCAGGGTTCCTATAAAACCCTTGTTGTTGTTAAGTGCCATCAAGTTGGTTCCGTCCCATAGCCACCTTGTATAGGGTTTCCGAGGAGCAGCTGGTGAGCTTGAACCTCCAACCTTGTGGTTCAAAATGACTGCAGTCCAGTGCATTAAACCACAGTGATACACCAGGACTCCCTATTGTTGTGTTAAGTGCTGTACAGTTGATTCCGACCTATAGTGACCCTGTATAAGTCTTCCAAAGCACAGCTGGTGAGCTTGAACCACCGACCTTATGGTTCAGCTGACTTTGCAGTCCAGCGCATGAACCCACAGTGCCACACCATGACTCCAGGACTCCCTTAAGTCCTCTGTAGTCAGCAAACAAAGATAATAAGATACATCCCTCAAAGGAAGAAGGTAAGAATTAAATGGAAAGTGCCTGGCAAGTGCTTAGCCTGGTGCCATGTTAGTGATAAGTGCTCAATTCCTCAGAATGCCTCAGAAGTATGAGGTGGGTTCACCTCATACACAACACAGAGAACGCATCTGTTTCTGTTCCTGGGATTCTGGGCTCTCTTCTCCCTTCCTCGTGGACATCCTGAGACCTACTTCTTTCTTCTCTGGTAAGTCAAAGGTCTTCATTTTGTAGCTTACTGAGCATGTACGTCATATAAATAATAACCTATGACCTCCCAAAGTTCTGTTCATCTCTATACCCCAGTAGTTCCCCCATGTAGTTCACAAGTTACCTCCATCAAAACCATCATGACCCTCCATGACCTATTTCTGGGGATGGCCTCAGAATCTGCAATTTAATGAGTTTAATGCATATCCTAAGTGAATATTATACATGATACAGCTTGAGAATCTTTGACATATTCTTCATGAAATTAAAAAAAAAAAGAATCTAGTCTGATCATAACCAGCTGTTAAGGAGTGAAATTAGCTGATTATGTGATTAAAGTAATTCATTCACATTGAACTGTGAAGAACAAATAAACTCCCTTTTCAGGAGAATTTGCATTCTGACATTTTGCAAACCTTAATGAAGTCCCAATTAGTAGAATGTGGGGAATGGATATTTAAAGCCAAACGCCCTTCCCTGTGACCCTGTCTCTGGAGAACCCTCTCTAAGCACATCCAAAGGACAGGATCTAGAACTAGCAGCCCTTCCTTCCAGCTAAAACCACCCAAGCCCAGAATCAAGGATGCTGCCTGCTGGTGAGAAGGAAAACACAGAAAGAGGAAGAGAAATGAGAAAATGAGGACAGAGAGGTAGAGCAGGAAGAAGTGGGGAAAGAAGGAAAGGCCCTTCAAGCATTCCCAAGGCCACCGCATTCAGTGGCTTCCGATGCAAGAGCAGAATGGTGTTGTGAGGTGCCACCAGCTAACTCACAGTGTCTCCAGGTGACAGAATAGAATTGCCTCGTCGGGCTTCCTAGACTGTCGTCTTTATAGAAGCAGATCATCAGCGCTTTCTCATACAGAGTCACTGGATGGGTTTGAACTGCCAACCCTTTGGTCTACCAGTGCAGAGTGAACTGATGAAAAAAGAACCCAACCGCTGTCCTGTCGCTCTTCTCCAAAGAAGATTACAACAGAGACTTCTAAGTTATTTACAATCTAGTTCAGTTTTGTTATACGAAGCTGTCTTGTTGATGGCAAATAGATAAGGGCCCCTTGTTCCTCCCTGTGGCTCCCCTACCACTTCTCCCTCCCTCTTCAGGTGGATGTGACACAGAACCCAGTCCTTCAGTTTCCCCACGTTTCTGACTGCAGCCCCTAACTGAATTATTCCAGTCTCTTGGTTTAAATGCCATCTGTACAACTGGTGACTCCCGAATATGTATCTCCAGTCCCAACCTCTCTTGTGAACTGAAGATCTTTATGTCTCATTGTCCACTATCTATTTCCTTCTAAGTGACTCATGTTATTGTTGTTGTGGTGAACTGCCATCAAGTCGGTTCTGACCCATAGGGTTTCCGAGGAACAGCTCGTGAGCTTGAACCACTGACCTTGCACTTCAAATGGCTTTGTAGTCTGGCACAGTAACCCACCATGCTATACCAGGATTCTTATGTCTCATAAGCAGCTCAGTAACATGTCTGTGGTACCTTAAATTTACTTGATAATGGCCTTTCTATCCAATGTCTTCTTAAATCCCGCCAAGTGAATTGTTGAGAGCCATTGAGTCGGTTTCGACCCATAAAGACCCTGTATAGGATTTCCAAGGAGCAGCTGGTGGGTTTAAACTGCCTCCCTTGTGGTTTCCAGTCCAGTGCTAAACCACATCATGATTGAGTGGGATTATGCAAAGTACGGAGCTCTGATAGCGTTGTGGCTACAAATTGGGCTGCTAACCTCAGGGTCAGCAGTTCAAAACTATCAGCTGTTCTGTGGGAGAAAGATGAGGCTTTCTGCTCCCGTAAAGATTTACAGCCTTGGAAACCCTGTGCAGGGTCACTATAAGTTGGAACTGACTCCACGGCACATAACAACAACAATGAAAAGTACAGGACTGTAAGGGTAAGATTGGTTAGTTTTGCCATCCAGCTAGACTTAAAAGGAGAGGACCATTAGTAAGGAAGAGCCTGAGTGGAACGTGAGATCCCTACCTAGAAAAGCAACAACAGCAGAGGCAATGGATGTCCGAGGCCGTGGCATGGAGAGACAAAGTAGCTGCCAGCTCTAGGCCATAGACTGAGTAAAGCTGAGTGCCTATGGGCAGGAGACTGGTTATAGAATGTGCCCTTTGGGCATTCACAGACTGGCAAAAGAGCTTTCTAACACTTGTCCTAGCAATGGGCCACAAGGCCAAGAAACCAAAGATAAGCATAAGGCAATATCTGCAGTATGACAGAGAAGAGGTGTTCGTTCCTGATTGGAAAACTGTTGCAGCCTGAGTTAATTTTGATCCTGACTTGTAACCTGTTCACTTACCTAATAAAATTGTTCTGCATAGCCCTTAAAACTACTCAGCATATTACAGTATATGTTTATGTGTTAGTGTTCTGTCTCCCCATTATGATGTAAGCTTTATGAGAGCTGGGGCTCTCTTTTATCCACCACTGTATCTCAGTGCCTTGAACAATGCCAAATGCATTGTAAATGTTCATGGAATGCTTGTTGAATGAATGAGTGAAGCAAAAGTGTGTGTGTAAGTAAGGACAGCTACTGGCTGGTAGTTTATAAGTTACATGTAAGGTCTGATTTATTAGGAGAGTTGGAGGCAAGAATGGAGCTACTGGCTCCAGTCCTTTCCTCTGCCTTGTGTTGCTGTATGGTGACTGCTCAAAGAAAAGGCATGTCCCTATTTTAGTCCAAAAATGGTCATTTCCATTCTGGACCTCCTCTTTGCACACATAGAAAATCTCTTCTTTATTCCACATTCTAAGCAATCCAGTATTATGCGGTCACAATTACCGAATCACAAACTCAGATTTTACCCATTGACTGTAAAACAGAGCTAATGAGATTAGGCAATATGAAGCTTTTCTGTTGCAAAATTATATTAACGATGTTCTCCCAAGTACTAAGCTGCTCCCTCTCTGAAAGTTAAGCACATTCCAGAAATGACATTAAAACTCTTTCAGGCCTCCCTGAGTCTCTGGGGTCAAGGGAAAGGAAGATGGATGTAGTTCCACAAACGGGTTCACTGACTTTCAATATATGACTGTCGATTTAGGAGAATCTTCTTTGTGACTTTTTTTCCTGTATCTTAAAGAACCCCCTAGTATTTTCTCTTTTCATGCCAAGCTTGTTACACTGTTAGCCAGGTCCCCACAACAACAGGCACTGGCTTTCATCAGTGGTGCATTGGAATTAAAGGAACCGTGGTGGCACAACAGTTAAGAACTCGGCTGCTAATCAGAAAGTTAGCAGTTCAAACCCAACCAGTGGCTCCATGGGAGAAAGACCTAACAATCTGCTTTCCATAAAGACTACAGTCTAGAAAACCCCATAGGACAGTTCTACCCTATCACCTGGGGGGGGGGGGGGGACTATAAGTTGAAGTGTACTCAAAGACACCTAACAACAACAACATTGGGGTTGGCTCCACTGAGCATGTTGTTAATGCCATTCTGACTCATGTGGCCACCATATGCAGAACAGAAAGGGACGTTGTGTGATCGATTCCATCTTCATGGTTTTTTAGTATGTCTGAGTCTATTGTGACTGTTGTATCATCCATCCTTCTGAGGGTTTTCCTCATTTTTACTGACCCTCTATGGTATCAAACATCCTGTCCTTTGTTAATCATTGATCTTCCTGATATCGTGTCCAGAATAAGTGAAAACAGCATTTTCATGGAAGTCAAGGGAAGGGCAGTGTTTCATTCTGTTGTACATAGGGTCACTGTGAGTTGGAAATGACTCGACGGACCTAGCTGCAACAACAACATAAGAATATTATCTTAGGATGTTGTTATGGATTGAATTGTGTCTCCACAATTGTGTCAAATTGGATAAGCCAGCATTCTGAGTATTATGTAATTATCCTCCGTTCTGTGTGTTGTAAGTCTTAACCTCTGTGATATTAATAAAGTAGGATTGTTGTTGTTGTTGTTGTTGTTATGTGCCGTGGAGTCGGTTCCTACTCATAGCAACCCTGCATACGGTTTCCGGGGCTATAAATCTTTATGGGAGCAGAAAGCCTCATCTTTCTCCCACGAAACATCTGGTAGTTTCGAGCTGCTGACCTTGCGGCTTGTAGCCTGATTCGTAACCACTATGCTACCAGAGCTCCTTAGGATTGTTGTTAAGTACCATCAAATCGGTTCTGACCCATAGCAACCCTATATAAGGTTTCCAAGAAGCAGCTGGTGAGATTGAACTGCTGACCTTGTGATTTAAACTGACTTGGCAGTCCAAAGCATTAACCCAGAACACCACATCAGGACTTCAGAGTAGGATTAGAGCCAGTTATATTAATGAGGCCAGATGCAAACTACAAATTCCAGTTGTATCTTTAGTCAATCTCTTTTGATCTATAAAAAAGATTAAATAAGCAAGCAGAGATGGAGTACCTGACCATCACCAAGAAAGAAGATCCAGAAGTGAAATGTGTCCCTTGGGCCCAGGGTCCCTGTGCTGAAAGCTTCCCAGCCCCAGGGGAATATTGATGCCAAGACACATGGAGATGTCCAAGGGGGATGCCAGACCCTCAGATGTTGAAAGGAGACAAGGGCCTTCCCCCAAAGAGAGAAAGCTTTCCCCTAGAGTGGGCACCCTAAATTCGGACTTCTAGTGTCCTGAAGTGTGAGAGAATACATTTTCATTTATTAAAGCCATCCACTTGTGGTATTTCTGCTATATTTATTGTTGTTTCAGACTCTGAAATGAGGATTCAAGTGAAAATTGTTTGGTTGATAAAAGATCCCAGGAAATACTGGTAAGGGGTGATAAAACTAGACAAGAAAAGGAGGCAGCAGATAAAGAACATGTTATCCAGCAAGTCCCCACTGTGAGTAACTAGAATTTCCATAATCCTAGTGGAGAACCACCAGGACAGAGGTTTTAAACCCTTGGAAAATCTATGAATCGGAACTGACTCGACAATATACCATAGTAAATGACTTCTGTTTCCACCATGACTACTGAAACACTTATTGCAGCTCTGTTGAAACTTTATGTCAGTTTGGGTTCCCTGCCTACATTACACTCCAATTTTCCTCTCTTATCAGAGACATACAATTGCAAAATTAAGGATGTTTTAAATGGTCACTGAATTGGTATTCTCTTGTGTTGGCCAAGAGTCATTCCTTCTCCTGAATTATAAATAAAATCATCAAGGCCTGATTAAAGATTAAAATGCCTTTCCAAGAACGAGACATCTGTTCCTTCTATGAAAAAGAATGTCTTATTTCAGTGAAGCAAAGGACAGAGGAGAAATGTTGGGATCATTATCTAGCCCTTCTATCTGTGACTGATTGTGAGCATGGCACAGGACCAGGCAGCGTATTATTCTATTATATGTGGGTCACCATGAGTCAGAACTGACAGAACAGCCATGTGACATTAAGACAACAATCTATGACAGCCCCCAAAGGTAACAACAATGAAGAAAAGAGAAACAATGTAGACAGGCTGATAGAAAATGTCAGGGGTGGGAAGGGAAGCAATTCTTAAAGTGACTTGTCAAGTAACTCCTGCCCTGCCCTGCCCTGCCCTGCCTGGATTCTAGGATCTCACAGGATTCTGTTCACTTTGAACAAAAGTTAACCCTGCTACAAGGAGTCTAAGAAAAATAAACTGGAAATGATTCTTTTCCATTGTTATGGTTTCTTGTAGTTCTCATGAAAGTGATCTTCTTCTTACAATATTTTGCATATTGACCACAAATTTCCTTTTCAGTGTCCATTTATTCATTCAGCAAGAATGTATTGTACTGTATGCTATAATGAGGAATGTATTGGGTGTATGTGGAAGTGCTAAAAGAAATGCATAGAAATGTACTCATGGCTATCCTTTTATTGGAGTCCTGGTATGGCACTGTGGGCTAATGTGCTGGACTGCAAGGTCAGTTTGAGCCTCAAGGTCGGTGGTTCAAGCTCACCAGTCGCTCTTCAGAAACCCTACACAGGATTGCTATGAGTCAGAATCGACTCAAAGGCACTTAACAACAACAACCCCTTTAGTGGGCTCACAATATTTTCAAGGCATTTTACTTTCAAATTAATAATAGCACGTTTTATCAATTATAAAAATAATGTATGCTCAATGCACAGTAAAAACAAAATTTAGACAGTATAAAAAGGTGCTTAATGCCTCAGCCATTAGAGAGATGCAAATAAAAAAACCACAATTAGATACCATTTCACTCCCACTATATATATATATAAATATATATATATACATACATACATACAGAAAATAACAAATGCAGGTGAAGATGTGGGAAAATTGGAACTCTTATCCATTTGGGTAAAAATGCAAAAATGGTATAGCCATTGTGGAAAACAGTATGGTGATTCCTCAAAACACTAAAAATAGAATGACCATATGACCCAGCAATTCCACTCCTATGTACATAACCAAAATACTTGAAATCAGAGACGCAAACAGATTTGCCAGTATTTTTACACAAATAACACCCATTGTTAATCACTCCCTCCCATTGGAAAGAATTTTCATAAGCACACCGATGTCTATTTTTTTCTTTTACATGTTGCAGTTAAAAAAAAAAAAAAATAGGTATAGCATAATTAGAAAAATACCTCCAAGGGGAGGAAGAAGTTGGAAAATAAATGTAGAAGACGTGTGTTATTTGTGCAAAACTATGGACTACACCAATCCTCCTCAGAGCACTATTCACAATAGCCAAAAGTGGAAATAACCTAAATGCCCATCAACAGATGACTGGATAAACAAAATGTGGTGCATACATACAATAGACTACTCAACCAATAGAAGAAATCCTGTCTTGATACATGCTACAATATGACTGGAGCTTGAAGAGGTAATTCTAAGTGAAATAAATCAATTACAAAAGAACAAATATTTCATTACCTCACTTATACAAAAAGACATGACAAGGCATATGTTATAGAGACCAAAGTTTATTAGTGCTTATCAGGGTTGGGAAGGAGAAGGAAAGGGAGGAAGGGGAAGTTAGTTCTTATGGAGTAATGAATTTCCATATACATGGATAGAAAACATCACACTGCTACAAGGTAGAGTTGCTGTCAATAAGTTGGACACCTGTAAAAAGTTGAGCTGACTAAAGTTAGGTGATCGATTTACAATGACAAAGAAAAAAAAACAGTAACTGATGAGCCTGCTTATGCACAACCAAACACCTCATGGGATTTGGTTCCTTGGTTTGGTGGTTTAGAGTCATGGTTTCATGGGACATCCCAGTTAACTGGTCTAATGTGTTTCATGTTTCTGCTCAATCTGTGGGGAACCTGGAGTCTTAAAAACTCTAAATGGCCTTCCACAGCACAACTTTTCTCCATTCACCTGGAGCAAGGGGAATGAGGTACAACATAGAAAGTAGGATGAATTGAATCCTTGAACAACTACCTTCTCTGCCATGAGACCAAAAGAACTAATGGTGCTCCACTACCATTACTGCATGTTTTGATCAAAGATTCTCTAAAAGACTCCTGATCAAAAGAGGAGGGGAAATGCAGAACAGAATTTCAAATTCACCTGGACTACAGACTTTCTGGGACCATGACGGTGGGTGAACACCTGAAATGATTGCCTTAAAATAATCTTTAAACTTTAACCCAAAAATACCCCCTGAAGTTACCTTGTAACCAAACAATAGTTTAGTTTATCTATCAAAAAATGTCTGCCTTGAATGATGTGGAGAGATGGAGCGGCTGGGGACTCTGGACTCTGGGAGGGAGAGGGACTGTGTGTTGACAGCCAGGGTGCAGGCTTGCGGGGTGTACCCTTTGGCTGTTTGATGATGCATGCAGGGAATTGTAATCATTGCAATGAAACAAAATAAGATAGGATGAATGTAAAACTAATGTTCTCCCATGTAAACTATCACATAATTCACAATAAAAACTTTAAAAAAAAAAATGTCTGCCTTGAATGTTATACTCTTTTAGGATCTATTTGTGATCAAATTGAAAATGCCAGATCCAAAGATTAGATAAGACTCTTTGGGGGCTGTGAGTCTCTGCTAATGGGGCAGGAACAGTTCAAAAAGGAGGTGAAAATGTTTGCACAAGTCAAAGAATGTATTAATGTCACTTCATTTTACATGTAGAAACAGTTGAACTGATATATATTTTTTTGTTGTGTGTATTCTTAACAACAACAAGTTAAATTACATTAAAAGAAAAAAAAAAACAGTAATGAGCATGTGGAAGCCCCAAAGAAAAAAAATTAAGACAATACAAAGAGTGAAAGATATGTTAAATCTATAATTCAGCACGTAACTAGCATTGTAGAGCCTGGTACATTTTTCCCAATGCTTCTTGTTGTTTACTTTGAGTGGATTTTGACTCATGGTGACCTTATGCATTACAGAGTAGAACTGCTCTACAGTTTTCTTGACTGAGTCAGAATCAACTCTATAGGTACCTCACAACAATAACGGAAATAGATCAGCAGCCTTCTCTTCCACCGTACCACCATATGTTTTAAACATGAAATCATACTATACCTGCTATTTCCTAACTTACTTTTCCATTTCATATGTCATGGATATGACTCATATGGAGTCCTGGTGTGGCACTGTGGGTTAATGCGTCAGACTGCAAAGCCATTTGAACTGCAAGGTTGGCAGTTCAAGCTCACCAGCTGCTCCTCAGAAACCCTCTACAGGGTCATTATGGGTCGGAACCGACTCGACAGCACTTCACAACAACAATCACTCATATAATATAGATCCATCACTTATTTAACCAATCTCTTATTTAAGGCATTAAAGTCTCTTTCGATTTTTTGCTGTGATACACAATCTTTTATGTACAACTTTACTGTCTTACTGTTAAAGGATAGATTCTTCCAGGGCATTTTTTATAGTCATTGTTAATCTCATTCATTATGCTTCAGGTTCACAATTTGGTACTAATCAAGTCTCCACCAGTACAGAGCAAAGATCTGTTTAGTACTTGTTCTTTCTCAGATGAGTCTAATGGTTAAGCACTCAGCCACTAACTGAAAGGCTGGAGATTCGAGACCAACCAGAGGTGACTTAGAAGGTTTGGTGATGAACTTCCGAAAGAACACAGCCACTGGAAACCTTTTGTGGTGCAGTTCTCTTCTGACACATATGAGGTTACCATGCGTTGGAGTCAACCATACAACTGTTTTTTGTCTGTTTGTTGTTGTTGTTGTCCTCATCGTAGTGTGGAAACTAAAGACCAAACCAGTTGTCATCAAGTTGACTCTGATTCGTGATGACCCTGTGTGTTGCTCTAGAGGATTTTCATGGCTGTGATCTTTTGGGAGCAGATAGACAGCGTTTCTTCTAAGGTACTATAATAAAATATGCAAAGATTTGGAACTAGAAGACCAAAAAGGAAGAACACGCTCAGCATTTCTCAAGCTGGGGGAACTGAAGAAAAAATTCAAGCCTTGACTTTCGTTATTGAAAGATTCTCTGGGCAAATTATTGAATCATGCAGAATGCATCAAGAGAAGATGGAAGGAATACACAGAATCATTGTATCAAAAGGAAATGGCTAATGTTCAACCATTTCAAGAGGTACCATATGAACAAGAGCCAATGACACTCAGGGAGGAAGTCCAAAGTGCATTGAGAGAATTGGCAAAGAACAAGGCACCAGGAATTGGTGGAACAAAAATTGAAATCTTTCAAGAAAGTGAGGCAGCATAAGAGGCACTCACTCATCTCTGCCAAGAAATTTGGAAGACAGCTATCTGGCCAACTGATTGGAAGAGATCCATATCTGTGCCCATTCCAAAGAGGAGTGACCCAAAGGAATGCGGAAATCATCAGACAATCTCTTTGATATCTCAAGCGAGTAAAGTTTTGCTAAAGGTAATACAAAAACAGCTACAATCATACATTGACAGAGAACTTCCAGAGGTTCAAGC
>NW_006408528.1:36754376-36769864 GCF_000296735.1 Chrysochloris asiatica
GGCCCAGGATCGGACATTGTTTCGTTCTGCTGTGCATGGGGTCACTATGAGTTGGTTCCGACTCGATGGCACCTGACAACAACAACAACAACATAGGGTTTCCAAAGTTGTAAATCTTTACAGGAACTGACCTTCACATCTTTCTCTTGAGGAGTGGCTTGTGAGTTCACACCACCAACCTATCGGCAGCAGAACACTTAACCACTGCACCACCAGGGCTTCTAGTCCAGAGGCTACAGGTAGGAAACCTTATGGGGCCTCCACAAACTAAAGCATTCTCCCGGAGCTTCTAATCAATGGCAGACAATCCTGAAGGATTTCAAGTCAACTATCACACATTGCAGTCCATCTTTCTCTCTTGCTCTTTATTGATGTTTGTTAGTTTGAGGTTTTCTCTGTGAACTTTTTACTACTACTCTCCAAACTTAGAACTTTCTGGTGTGGGTTCTCTGATACCCCTTGCTCCCTTTCAAGAATAAACTCTGTGGAAAGGTTTTTCCACCTCTCCACAGCAGGGATTTAGGACTGCCCAGACAGGAGGTTCCATCCTCACTCAGCTTTAGACCTCCCCCTATGCTTAGCCACATTCCTGGGGTTAGGCTGTTGTTGTTGTTGTTGTTGTTATGTGCCATCGAGTTGGTTACTACTCATAGCAACTCTGTGCACAACTGAATGAAACAGTGTCCGGTCCTGCGCTGTCGTCACAATCATTGTATTTGAGCCCATTGTTGTAGCCACGGTGTCCGTTCATCTCATTGAACGTCTTCCTCTTTTTCACTGACCCCTGATAACTTGTCCCTCCTGATAACTTGTCCAAAGCCCATGAGATGAAATCATCCTGGCTTCTAAGGAGCATTCTGGCTGTACTTTTTCCAAGACAGATTTATTTGTTCTAGCAGTCCATGGTACTTTCAAAAGTCTTTGCAAACACCACAATTCACATGCAGCAATTCTTTCTCCCAACCCACTGCCACCAAGTTGATTCGGACTCATAGCAGCCGCATATAAGGTTTCTAAGTCTGCAAATCATTGCAGGAGCAGAAAGCCTCATTTTTCTCCTGTTGGGTGACTGATGGATTTGAACTACCAGCCTTTCAGTTAGCAGTCCAGTGTTTATCCTACAGCTCCAGCAGAGCTCCTCTGGTCCTCATTGTACAGCTGTCAATGCATATGAAGTGACTGAAAACACCAAGGCTGGGTCAGGCTCACCTTAGTCCATAAGTGACATCCTTACTCTTTTAACATTTTAAAGAGGTCTTTTGCAGCAGATTTGCCTAATGCAAAACACCCTTTGATTTTTATCTGCTGCTTCCATGAACATTGATTGTGAATCCAAGTAAAATGAAACCCTTGGTAACTTTAATCTTTTCTCTGTTTATCATGCTGTTATTTATTGATCCAGTTGTGAAGATGTTTGTTTTCTTTACATTGAGTTGTAATCCCCACTGAAGGCTGTAGTCTTTGATCTTCATGAGCAAGTGCTTCAAATCCTCTTCACTTTCAGTTAGTAAGGTTGTATTATCTACATACAGGTTGTTTATAAACCTTCTTCCAATCATAATGCCAAAATGTTCTTCATATAACCCAGTTTCTCAGATTATTTGCTTAGCATGTAGATTACATAAGTGTGGTGAAAGGATACAGTACTAATGCATGCCTTTCCTAACTTTAAGCCAGTCAGTATATCCTTGTTCTACTCCAAAATGCTGCCTCTTGTTCTATGTATACATCTGCTTGTACACAAGTAAGTCTTCTGGAATTCCCACTCTTCACAATTTTGTCCACAGTTTGTTATGACCCACACAGTCTAATGCTTTTGCATAGTTAGTAAAGCACAAGTAAACAAACATCTTTCTGGAACTTTCTGCTTTTTATCCCTCATTCCATCTCCTCTTCTGAATCCAGCTTGAATTTCTGACAACTCCCTGTCTATGTGCTGCGGCGATCATTTTTAAATTCTCTTCAGTAAAATTTTACTTGCATGTGGTACTAATGATACTGTTTGATGATTTCCGCATTTAGATGGATCATCTTTCTTTGGAATGGGCATACATATGGATCTCATCCAGTCAGCTGTCTTCTAAATTTCTTGGCATAACTAGTGTGTACCTCCAACCTTACATCAGTCTGTTGAAACATTTCAATTTGTATTCCATCAATTCCTGGAGTCTTGTTTTTCACCTTCAGTGTAGCTTTGACTTCTTCCTTCAATATCATTGTTTCATGATCTGCCGGAAATGACTGAAAATGACTGATTCTTTCTGGTAGAATGACTCTCTGTGTATTCCCTCCATTTTCTTTTAAAGCTTCCTGCTGTCAAGTTGATTCCATCTCATAGCCACCCTGTATAGGATTTCCAATGACCATTGTATTTCAAAGATTGGCTGGTGGGTTTGAACCACCAACCTTGTGTTTAGCAGTCCAGTGCTTATCCTACAGCACCACAACAAGATACATTCAACTCAAGACTTGAATTTTATTTTTTCTTCAGTTCTTTTAGCTTGAGAAATGTTCTTCCCTTTTGATTTTCTAATTCCTACTCTTTGCATATTTCATTATAATACTTTGTCTTTTGAGTTGTCCTTTGAAATTTTCACTTCCGCTCTTTTACTTCATGATTTCTTCCATTCTCTTCAGCTACTCGCCATTCAAGAGCAAGTTTCCAAGTCTCTTCTGACAGCCACTTTTGTCTTTTCTTTCTTTCTTGTCCTTTTGTTTTATTCATGCATGATATTCTTGATTGTCATCCCACAATTCCTCTAGATTCAGTCATAAGTGTGCAGTGTATCAAATCTGTTCTTTTTTTTTTTTTTTTTTAATGCTTTATTGTGAATTATATGATAGTTTACATGGGAGAACTTTAGTTTTACATTCATTCCATCGTATATCATCTCACTGCCATGGTTCCAATCCCCTCCATGCATCCTCAACCACCCAAAGGATATATCCCAGAAACCCACTCCCTACACTCCCCCTCCCTCCCCCAGTTTTCAGCTCACAGTCCCTTTCCCTCTCTGGATCCAAAGTCCCCAGTCGCTTCATCACTCCACGTCATCATCTCTGTCTCCATCTCAGGCATCTCTGTTTCTCTGCACAGGATCCCGCTCTCAGCTCTTCTCCCTTCATGGTCCCAGAGACCTCCGCTCCTAGCCTGGAGAATTAATCACTCCCTTCCCTGTTACAAAACGTCTACCTTTGCATTTCCAACCCTCATAATCCGTCCTCAAAGCATTATTCACTACAGTATCACGAGTTACCCATCTGTATCTCCTTTCATCAGCTCCGCCCAGACAGATTGAATAGTACCTACTGGAGATTCTACCTTCCTCCATGCTCCCTAGCACTAGGTTCCCTCTTGAAAGCTTGTAAGCCAGTCACTTCTTGCCTTTATAGTTGCCCCCCTCCCCATTTGATCAAATCTGTTCTTGAGATGATCTTTAAATTCAGGTAGGATATACTCATGGTCGCATTTTTACTGTCATGGGCTTGTTTAATTTGCTTCAACTTCAGCCTTAACTTGCATATGAGCAACTGATGATCTGTCTATTCCACAGTCAGTCCTTGGTCTGGTTTTGGATGATGATATTGAGCTTCTCCATCATCTCTTCCTACTACTGATGTCATCAGTTTGCTTCCTGTGTATTCAGTGTGTACAGTGCCATTTATGTTGTTGGAAAAGGAAATTTGCAATGGATAAGTCATTGCTCTTGCAAAACTCTATCGTGCAATCTCTAGCATCATTTCTATCACCAAGACCATATTTTTCCAAACTAATGGTACTGGTCCCTCTTCTTTGTTCCCAACTTTTGCATCCCAATCACCAGTAACTAACAATGCATCTTATTTGCATGTTTTATTAACTTTAGACTGAAGAAGTTGGTAGAATTCCTCAATTTCTTCATCACTGGCTTTGGTGATTTGTGGGTAAATTTGAACAATAATTGTGTCAACTAGTCTTCCTTGTAGGCATAAAAATATTATCCTATCACAGACATGATTGGATTTTGAGATAGATCTTGAAATGTTCTTTCTGACTATGAATAGAACACCATTACTCTTCAATTTGTCTTCCCAGCAGAGTGAACTATATGATTGTCAGATTCAAAATGGCTAATACCTGTCCATGTCAGCTCATTAGTGCCTAAGATATTGATCTTCGTGCATTCCACTTCATTTTTGATGACTTCCAATTTTCCTAGATGTATACATTTCACATTCTAGTTATTAGTGGATGTTTGCTCATTTTGAGTTGTACCTCATAAGCAAATGAAGATCTGGAAAGCTTTGCTCCATTCACATCATTAAGGACAACTCTTCTTTGAGGAGGCAGCTCTTCCTCAGTCATATTTTGAGTGCCTTCCAACATTAGGGGCTCATCTTCTGGCACTATATCAGATAATGTTGCACTGCTATTCATAAGGTTTTCAGGGGCTAATCCATCACAAACGGACCAAACTAGTCTTCTTAGTCTGGAAACTGGTGCAACTGTTAGTCTCTCCCTGTCCACCACGGGTGACTCTGCTGGTATTAGAAACACTAGTGCCATAGCTTCCAGAAACACAACAACACACAAACCACCACAGTATGACAAACTGACAGGTGTCGGGGCTGGTGTTAGAGACTCCCAAAACAGGAAGGGAAGAAAGAAAAGAGGGAGAAGGTTATAAGAGTCTAAGGAGAGGAGAAACAGGGCAGAGTATATGGTGACCACGTTTGTGGCACCTGGAGCCAAAGATCACCTTGGGTGACCTGGCCTCTGCTCAAGAGAAAATCACTGGCACCTAACTACCCTGAGGAACCGAGAGTATTAATGAGGTTGTTGTTGTTGTCAGGTGTGGTGGAGTTGATAATGAGGAGGGTACCATTAAAACAACAGTGATAATTATTGCTACCACACAACTACTGCCAAGGCACTGATATAAGTGTTTGGTTTTTATTCCTCAAAATAACCCTGTAAAATAGGTATTAGCTCCATTGTACAGATGAGAAAACTACAGCTACGGCAAAATAAGATCAGTTTGAACCACAAGGTCGGCAGTTCAAACCCATCAGCCTATATGGAAACCCTATACTGGGTAACTATAAGTCGGAAACGACTCAACGGCACTTACCAACAACAAGGGCAAGTAAAGTGTCACCTAGAAAGTGGCCAACCCATAATTTAAAGTTTTATCTGCCTGATTCCAAAACCCAGATGCTCTTGAGCACTAATCATCTTAAACTTTAATATGCCTAGGGTGGTGATTCAGTAAGTCCAAGTGGGACCTTGGAATCAGCATTTCTACAGTGATTGTGCTCCAGGGAGGCCTAGGAGCTGTAAATAGAGAAACACTGTTTGCTCTTGGCCATACCACGTTCACCAAAGCCTGGTCAAGATTCTCTAAGACCATACGATTTTTTTCTCCTGATCATACCAGAGTGATGTGAACCTCAGTATACCTTGGATGGAGCCATGTATGTACTTTGGGACACATCTGGATTCTGAATGTATCTGGTGAAGTCTTCTCTTCAGCCCAAGATAAAGTCACATTCTTTGTGATGACGGTTCCTCCCTGAAATCCTAATTGTTTTATGCCCTAGGCCAGCTTATTTTATCCTCTACTTCACATTAGGATTCTGGTGCTTACTTCCAGACAAGAGAACATGATAAATTGGGAAGATAGAGTTTCTTGTGTAGACAGCAATAGGGTAGTGGACTAGTTTTCAAATTAGATTCCAAGAATCTTTAGTGTAACCAGGAAAATAGGGGCAGGGGCAAGATTCTGAGCCATCTACAATTTTGCTTCATACATAGAACTGGGATTCCTAAAAGCCAGTGGAGAGAACAGCCATCCAGCTCAGCGGCGTTAGATTTAATCCTGGCTCTTCAGCCAACTAACTGGGTGACTGAGGAAATCAGTTCACCTCTCTGGATCTCAGGGGCCTCCTCTGCAAAACAAAAGCGTTCAAATCATTGCTATTTTAAGATTTCTTTCTAGAAGCTCCGGTGGCACAGTGGTTAAGCACTCAGCTGTTCATCTGAAAAGTCAAAAGTTCGAAGCCACCAGTCACTCCACAGTAGAGAAATATGGCAGTCAATGCCCATAAAGAGTTTTAAAACAATCAAACCAATCCCACTGCCACTGAGTCAATTCCAAAGCAGAGTGACCCTAACGAACAGAACCGAACTGTTCCATAGGGTTTCCAAGACTGTAAATCTTTCCAGAAGCAGCCAGCCTCATCTTTCTCCCATGGAGCAGCTGGTGGGTTCAAACTGCCTACCTTGCATTAGAAGCCCACCACGTAATCCACTACGCCCAGAACTCTCCCATAAAGATTACAGTCTTGGAAATCCCATGGACAGATCCACTCTGTACTATAGGGTTCTTGTGAGTCAGAATTAAGTCGATGGCAGCAGGTTTGTTTTGTTTTTTGTAAGGTTTCTTTCAGGTTCTTAGATGGCACAATTTGTGCTTGACTACTAACCCCAAATGAGCTCTGGTAGCGTAGTGGTTACAAATCGGGCTGCAAACTGCAAGGTCAGTAGTTTGAAACCACCAGCTCCATGGGAGAAAGATGAGGCTTTCTGCTCCCATAAAGATTTATAGCCTCGGAAACCCTGTAGAGGGTTGCTATGTGTCGGAACCAACTCCACGGCACATAACAACAACAACAACTAACCCCAAAGTTGGTGGTTTGAACTCACCTAGCAGTGCCATATGGAACCTGGCAATTGGTTCAATAAAAAATACAGACAAAAAAAAAACCCTAAGGAACACCCACACTTCCAGGTGATGCCCATTTGACAGGACTTCAATGACTGGATAAACAGAGCTCAACCCTAAGAAGAAAGAAGAGGGGAAAAAGCGTCATCTGATACATTTCGATAAACATGACCT
Source organism: Chrysochloris asiatica (assembly GCF_000296735.1). Lineage (NCBI taxonomy): Eukaryota > Metazoa > Chordata > Mammalia > Afrosoricida > Chrysochloridae > Chrysochloris > Chrysochloris asiatica. The sequence goes on from NW_006408528.1 coordinate 36,761,255, forward strand.
ACACCTATAAATGTAGTAGCTCAAAAGAGGAAACAAGTCCCTGCTGCAAGAACTATACCCACCGCCTCCACACAAAGGGTAGACAGGGATGGGCAACTTGGATATTGGCTACTTCTGACCACGGTGTTTCCATCTCTCAAACTTTTCACTGAAGAATTCTGCCATCTTTGGCAGAATTGGCAGTTTGGGCATACTCGAGGAACTCAAATTATATTCTTTTTGAACTGTTCTTTGAGTTTGGAAAACAAAAAAGTCTAAAGGGACAAGATCAGGGCTATGGGGTGAATGGGTTGAGGTTTCTCAACAAAATTCATTAGGCTAGTCCTTGCTATGCTTAACGAATGAACAGGTGCATTGTTGTAATGGGAAATAATTCCTTGACTCTGTTTTCCTGACCTTTTTCTCACCAATGCAGTTTCCATTTTCTTAAAACTTCTTCTTAAGTCCCTGTGATCATCTTGTGTCTTTCAAGAATATTTTCAAGATTACCCCTTCGAGAATAATGAAGACACAGGGAGGTATGCATGGGCTAAAGACGATAGAGGTAAATAGTGATACATATACACAAGCTTGGAACAACAGTGTTCTGTTTTATATATATAAGGATTTGGAAGAGGATATTTGCACATGAGTATTTCCCTTTTCTGTAAACACAGCTATGAATGTGGTGGAGCATATAGCAGGCAAAATAATGAAACTTTCCTAGAGATTATCAAACATCTTAAGGCAATGAGTTGCTGGGCCTCAGGGTCCAGAACCATAGTCTCAGGGGACACCAGGGTCAATTGGCATAACATAGTCCACAAAGACAATGTTCCACCTCCTGCTTGGGTAAGTAGCATCTGCTTGGGTAATGAGCGGTCTTCTAAGATGCATCTATTGGTCTCTACAAGTACAGAAGAAAGAAGAGTGATAAGAATTGAAGAGGTTTGGAATCAATTAGTTCGATGAGCCAATGAAACATGTGAACCTTCGTCTCCATGACTCTGAGATCAGAACAACTAGATGGCTACCACTACCAACTGCCCTGTAAGGGATCCCATTAGAGGATCCTGGATAGAATGGGAGAAAATGTGGAACAAAACTTCAAATTATTTTCAGAAAAAGACCAAGTAAGTTTACTGGTCAGAAAAAGACCAAAGGAATCTGACCACCCTTCACGTATGGAAATGAAATCACCCTTGTGGTCCAATTTTCAGTGAAGCAGTAGATAGGTTTATGGGTGGGGAGAACAACATTAGCAAGATAAGCATGAGTGGTCAATCATCCAAAATCAAAAGGGCAACATCTTCCTAAGTGCAAAGTTGAGAAGAGATAGGAAGGTGAGTGGAGTGCAAATAGGAATCACAGAAAGGAAGCAGGATAACTGTGGTTACATGGAGGCGAATGTAATCATTTAGATGAAACAAAGGCATGATTTGTTGAATATAAAGCTGATGGTCTGGTCTGTAAACTTTCACTTAATTCACAATAAAAAGTTAAAAAAAGAAAAAAACCTTAAAAAAGATTATCCCTTCGAGATCCAATAAAACAATAACCGTCACATTCTGAACGGAACTCTTCACCTTAAAATTTAACTGGCCCAGCAGATACCCTAGGAAACTACTGTTTTTATTGGCCTTTTTTTTCAAGGCACCCTAAAAGGAGTCCTGGTGTGGCACTGTGGGTTAATGCACCAGACTGCAAAGCCATTTGAACTGCAAGGTCAGTGGTTCAAGCTCACCAGTGGCTCCTTGGAAACCCTTTACAGGGTCACTATGGGTCAGAATCGACTCGATGGCACTTAACAACAACAACAACAACAACAAAAAGACTAAGGAGTCCTGCTGGGTGCTGTGGGCGCTGTGGGTTAATGTGCTGGGACTGCAAGGTTGGTTTGAAATGCAAGGTTGACGGTTCAAACTCACCAACCACTGCTTAGAAACCCTTTACAAGGTCGCTATGAGCCGGAACCGACTCAATGGCACTTAACAACAACAAGACTAAGGTCCTCGGAAACCATATACAGGGTCACTATGAGTCAGAACTGACTCGACGGCACTGCACAACAACAAGACTAAGACAAGTATGTTACTGATGTCTGGAGCCACCCACTGATTGCAGAGACATATTTAAACACGTTGTGTTTTGGAATTGATCAGTGCATGCATAAACTGGCATCCTAATGGCAATACTTTTTATTTACCCTCATTTTTGCATAAAAAATAATAATAGCCAACATTGCTTGAGTTCATCCTGTGTTAACAGGCTTACACATTAAGTCTTGTACACACCTTCTATGCATTATTCAATCAGTCTTTAGGGCAGTCTTGTACAGAAGCACCCCCACTTTTTAGATGGGGAAATTGAAACCCAGCTCCATTAAGGAACTTCTTTAGAGGGACCCAACCAGTAAATAGTGAAATTCAGATTCAAAGCTGAAGAGAATGATTCCAGAGCACCACACGTTTAACCATTAAACTGTAAATCTCCAAGAAACTCAAAAAATGTATATTATCAAGGAGGGACAATTAACTCTCAAGATGGTGTTTGTTGTTGTTAAGTGCCATCGAATCAGTTCCAACTCATAGCAACCCTATTATAGGGTTTCCAAGGACTGGCTGGTGAGCTTGAACCACCAACCTTGCGGTTCAAGGCGACCTTTCAGTCCAATGCATTAGCCCCCAGTGTCACACTAGACTCCCTGGTGTCTAGATATGAGAGAAGAGAAACAAATGCCCGAGAGTCACACCTGCTAATAGACAGAGAGCTTCCGGCAGAAAGAGAAGCAAAAGCAGAAGCAAGGAATAGGGAATTGATGCACAGTTGTTAGTCTTTGCAGAAAGGAGAGGAAATGTGTTTGATCATCATCAGTATTTTGAGTCCACTACCCTTTTTATTTCCTTTCAGCAAATAAGGTTGTATCATCTGTATATCACAGGTTGTTAATGAGTCTTCCTCTAATACTGATGTCAGGTTTTTCATATAATCTAGCATCTCTAAATTCAATGGAATATGTTTAAGGTCAAATTTTGGCTCGCGTGTACTTGTTTTAACATTCTTCAGTTTCAGGTTGAACTTATGTATGAGCAATTAATGGTCTATTCCACAGTCTGACCCTGGCCTTGTTTTGGCTAATGATATGGAACTTTTCCACCATCTCTTTCCACATGTGTAGTCAATTTGAATTCTGTGTATTCCATCTGGTGAGGTTCATGTGCATAGTCGTCTTATATGGTATTTGCAATGAAAAAATCATTAGTCTTACAAAATTCTATCATATAATCTCTAGCACCCTTTCTATCACCAAGGCCATATTTTCCAACTACTGATCCTTCCTCTTTGTTTCCAACCTTTGCGTTCCAATCGCCAGTAATGATCAATATATTTTGATTGCATGTTTGATCGATTTCAGACTGAAAAACTTGGTAGAATTCTTCAATTTCATCATTACTGGCTTTAGTGGTTGATGCATAAATTTGAATAACTCGTCTTTCTTGTAGGCATATGAATATTATCTTATCACAGACAGCATTGTACTTCAAGAAAGATCTTGATATGTTCTTTTTGATGATGAATGTGACACTATTCCTCTTCAATTTGTCATTCTCGGCTTAGTAAACCATGTGATTGTCAGATTCAAAGTGGCCAATACCAGTCCATTTCAGTTTACTATTGCCTAGGATATTCATGTCTATGCGTTCCATTTCATTTTTGACAATTTCCAATTTTCCTAGATTTATACTTTGTACATTCAATTTTCTGAATATTAATGCATGTTTACAGCTATTTCTCTTCACTTTGAGTTGTGTCCCATCAGTAAATTAAGGTCCCAAGGGGTTCACTCTATTCACATCATCACAATCAACTCTAATTTGAGGAGGCAGCTCTTACCCAGTCACATTTATTTTTTCTGGTTCAGACAACATCTTGATTTGATTTTTTATTGCTCGATTTGATATTGATATATAGCTTATCTACTTGTGTATTTATATCCTATTTCTTTCCAAAAAGGTTTTATGTGGCCTTTTACAATAATCAAAATTAGCTGATATTTTAAGTATGATGCAATCATTATTTTAACTAAAAAAGCAATAAAACCTAATGAAAGATGGCAGCAAATTGGACTTCTTCAACTATTGCTCTATTAAAATGTTATCTGTTTCATAAAAATTAGTGCCTTTCTTCTAAATAGAATAAAGACTAAGATTGTTGCTCCTAGAAGTCATTCCTGTGTTTTATTTAATATTGCTCCTACCTTTATAAAAGGATAAATTAAATAATGATGCAACTATAAACCTTACATCGTACTTTTTTTCTATAATTTAACTTACATTACAAAACTCCATATTCCTTTTTATATAGCATATGTCAACAGCAGTTAATATCGTTTCATGGCTTACTTAAAATGTAAGAGGCATTTGTCACACCAATATCTAGTCCTTTTTATTTTTTAAGGAAAGGTCATTAATTTTTAAAAAATAGTTGCAAGAAATTTTTAAAGGTTCCCAGCAATGATTATTTCTGAAATGTGTAAGATTTTAAACATAATCTTATATAAAAGGCTAAAAAACAACTCAGAGGATTAAGTTCTGCATTATCTTTTTGAAAATCCAGATGATCTGCCACATCAAGAAAGTCCGGCTAGTTATCCCTGTTGGAGCCTCAGTCGTCCTCGGAACCGCTGTCTCTCCTTATGGGGACGGACGGAGCACCGCACCGACGACAGTAACGCGTCTTCTTCTTGTTTCTTGGGGTTTTCCTCTAGCTCTGTCTTCATTGCCCCAGACTCAGACAATTTCCACTCCAGCTCATCTCCCGTCAGGTTCATACCACCAAACACTAGAGGGCCAATAAACTGAACTTTGATATTTCCTTCAAGATAAACAAATATTGTGGGCAGATTCCTATCAGGATAATTGGGGATGCAAGTTGTTGAGATGGCTTTGGTAAAATTAACATCAGGAAACTTTTCGTTTAGTGCAAGTCTAGTGAAGCGTTGATTTATCAGAGCACAGTGGAGTATCCCTTGTTTGTAAAGGTGCAAGTTTACCCATAGGCCCCCACCAGCTTTCCTAACTTCTTAAACATAATACTTTCCTGAGATCTCCAAAAGTTCACCAAACTTACTCAGTTGAGTTGCTTTCCACTCAGCGAGGCTTTGCCGCCTGTACATCTCAGTAGCATGTTCATCCTCCTCATTAAATTCGTCTTCATTATCCTCCATCTCGTCCAAAGTCACAGCTTCATAGGTTTTGACGACTATTGAAGGCTTCACTGCTCCTCCTTTTCTGCTTCTTTTTCCAATTCTCTGGAACTTTCCTTTGAGGGCAAGATACCCTTTTTGCATAAGATGTCATTCAACTCCGCGTCTGCGTTAGGGTCCTGCATTATTTCCAATTGCTCAAGCCAGGCTAACCAATGTGGCCCCCAGCCCCTCAGCTCTCTACCGCGCACTTTCGCAGCCCCGGCCCCGCCTCTTTCCCTTGTTACGGTTTTAAGCCCGCCCCCTAGAAGCGAACTAGGCGGAGTTAGAGAAGAAGCCCAGCCAGTCACATTTTGAGTCTTTCAACCCTAGGAGTTCATCTTCCAGCACTGTATCGGACAATATCCTGGTGCTCTTCATCATGTTTCAATATTCAATATTCTGGAGCTGACAGTGTTCCACTGCTATTCACAAGTTTTTCAGTGACTAAATATTCCTAAGTAGTCCATCTCTCCTTCTTCATAGTCTGTCTTCGTCTGAAAGGTGCCGACCGTTGGTGACCCTGCTGGTATTTAAAATATCGGTGGCATAGCATCTAGAAAGAATCACAGCAACATGCAAGCCACCATAGTATGACAAACTGACAGAGGAGTGGTGCCTGAATTTGCATATGAGTAATTAAAAGTCTGCCCCTGGCCTTTTTTTGGCTGATGATATTGATGATCTTTTCCCTCAGATGTAGTCAGTTTGATTCCTCTATATTTCATCTGCTGAGGTTCATGTATATTGTTGCTGTTGTTGTTAGGTGTCCTCAAGTCAGTTCCAACTCATAGTGACTTTAGCATTACAACATGCCACCCACCACAGATGAGTGGTGGTCTATGTGTATGTTATGTGCTGCAGAGTCGCTTCCGACTTATAGTGACCCTGTACAGGGTTTCCGAGGCTGTAAATCTTTACCGGAACAGAAAGTCTCATCTTTCTCCCGCGGAGCAGCTGGTAGTTTCAAACTGCTGACCTTGCGGTTCGCAGCCCAATTCGTAACCACTATGCTACCAGAGTGCCTTGGCCTATGTATACAGTAAACTTTTATGTTTTTGCAAAAGGGATTTACAATGAATAAGTCGTTGGCCTTACAAACGTCTATCATGTGACCTCTACATGTATCGTATCTATTTATATTATAGAAAAGGTATTTCTAATGAATAGGTCATTGATCTTGCAAAATTCTATCATATCATTTATTACTAAGGCCGTGTTTTCCACCTACTGATCCCTCTTTTTTCCCCAAATTTCACATTTCAATAATCAGTAATTATCAATTTCAGACTGTAGAACTTGGTAAAAGTCTTCAATTTTTGGATCTTTGGCATTAGTAGTTGGTTAGTAAATTTGAATAATAGTCATATTAACTGGCCTTCCTTGTTGTTAAGTGCCTCCGAGTTGATTCCAACTCATAGTGGCCCTGTATAATACTTCAGAGGCTATAAATCTTTAAGGGAGCAGAAAACCTCATCTTTCTTCTATCGAATAGCTGGTGGCCTTGAACTGCTGACCTTGTTAGCAGTCCAGTCCTTATCCTACAAAGCCACAATGCTAGGGCTTCCTTTTAGGTATATGGATGTTATCCTAATACTGACAGCATTGTACTTTAGGGTATACCTGAAAAATTGAATAGTGAGTATTTTCAATATTAACAAATCAGCAGCAACATTCTATTCTTGATACAGCAGGGTAAAATCTACCAAGTAATTCTGTCTATGTTGTTCCTTGCTCTTCTTTTTTTGGAGTGAGAGAGTGGAGACATGTAAGGAGTTAGGGTTAAGGTAAGGACTGTGGCTAGTTCTAGGGTTTTGTGTAGTGTTAGGCTTAGGACTATGGTTCGTGTTAGGGGAAAGGGAAGAGCTGGGCTAGGGCTAGGAGTAGGGCTTGGTCTACTTTTAGGATTACAGTTAATTTGTTTTGTTTTGTTTTTCCGTGAAATCTACTTGATTTCCTCGTCATTTCGAAGTTCTGTAACTCCACTAGTCCATTTTTTTTTTTACTTTGTGGGGTTTTTGTTGTTGTAAACTGATAACTCTGGCTCCCTATTTTCAGTCTTGTACATTTGTTTTATTTTGTTGTGTTGTTGTTGGTTCTGACTCATAGCGACCCTATGCACATAACTACACAACAGAACCACAAACACTGCCATCATCCTCATGCTTGAATCCATTGTTGCTGCCACTGTTATCAATCCATTTCATTGGGGATCTTCCCCTTTCTCACTGACGTTCACTTTATCAAGCATGATGGCCTTTCTCACCACATGTACAAAGTACAAGAGACGCAATCTCACCATCCCCGCTTCTAACAAGCACCTTGGCTGTACCCCTCAGACAGATTTGTTTGTTCTTTTGGCAGTCCATGGTACATATAAGCAACAATGATGCTGGATATCATCCTTGATTGGCAATTTTTTTTTTTTCTTCAGAGTTTTACCTGTTTCATCTTCTTGCCTACATGGTTTCTGCTGAGAAGTCAGAGATTAGGCATTAGATAATTTTAGTCTTAGATAATTTTCTCTGTGTTCTCTGTTCCCCCCTGTGGGAACTTTCCTACAACCTCCAGTGCGTGTTCTGTGCCTTTAGGCTGCTATATCCATCAACAGTCACCCACAAAATCTCAATCAAGAGAGCCATGCCACTTGTCCCTCTCCTTTCCCACCTCTCCTGCTCAGCTTCCTCTCCCAGTCAGCACTCAATCTACCTGTCTATCCTTTCCCCTGAAACTCAGGGGTCCAGATTCACCATCCAGATCTGTTTCACTTGGTATTCTGTGTTCTTGTTGAAGGATGTTGCTGTGTTCTTGTTACTCAGCATGTATGGCTACTCCACCATCTTTCCCCCTATATTGTTGTTTTTATTAGACTTTGCAGTTGTCTTTGATGAGGAAAGTGGGGCATGATGGGGAAAATAGATGTTCATGAACTACCATTCAAAATTCCTTCTCATTGATTACTTACTTTCTGAGAGAAGGTCACATGAGAATGTGTGGCGTCTGATGTCAAAGTCTAATTGTCATTGCATACAGAAGCAGAGCGAAATCACCACCGCTTGATTCTTAAGGTATTTCCTGCCCCTTTTCAGCAAAACAGATCTAAATGAGTGCCTGGAAAATTGGTTTCTTCCATCCTTTCCTTGTTAATATCAGTATGTCAAGTTCAAGAGAGGGTAAGAGGAGAAGCTGAAAAAAATCTGAGGGAAGAATTGTTGTTGTCGTTGTCAGGTGCCATCAAGTCGGAACCAACTCATAGCGACCCCATGTACAACAGAACAAAAAAATGCCCGATCCTGGGCCAACCTCACTACCACTGCTACACTTGACGCCATCAGTGATGCCACCTGTCCGATCCATCTCGTTGGGGGTCTTCTTCTTTTTCTCTG
>NW_006408528.1:36782579-36784476 GCF_000296735.1 Chrysochloris asiatica
TGGCCAAACTTCATACTTCAGTCATATTGTCAGGAGGGACCAGTTGCTAGAGAAGGATATCATGTTTGGTAAGGTGGAGGGTCAGAGAAAAATAGGAAGACCTCCAGCAAGATGGATTGGCAAAGTGGCAGCATCAATGGTCTCAAGCATGGCAAGAATTGTGAGGTTGGCCCAGAGACCAGGCAGTATTTTGTTCTGTTGTGCATAGGGTGGCTATGAGTCAGTACCAACTCGATGGCACCTAACAGCAACAACAACTGTGTGCCTAAAACTGTTCCAACCCCTGAGAAGGGGGTGGTAAACTAATCAGATAGGTAGGATTTTTGATCTTGTAGTTCTATGTCCTAGCAGGGAAATATAGATGATAAGCATCAAAACAGCAGATAATACAAAATAGGTGCCACACCAATTGCCCTTGAGTTCATTCCAACTTATGTCGACCCATGTGTGTCAACATAGAACTGTGTCCCATAGGCTTTTCGATGATCATTTTTCAAAAGAAGGTCTCAAGGCCTTACTTGCTTTCAAGGCAACCTCTAGGTAGATTTGAGCTGACAACTTTTCAGTTAGCAGCTTAGCATTTAACCACTGACATCACTCATGGATTGAATAGGTGTCTGTGTTAGAGAGAATTAAAACAGGAAGATGTGATAGAGAAATGGGGTAGCTAGTAGGAGAGGGTCTCTGAAGAGGTGACATTTATAGTAAGACTGAACAATTTGAAGGAGTCAGTCTCATGGAGAGGAAAGAATGTGCCAAACAAGGGAATCACTAGTGTAAAGTCTCTAAGGCCTGAGAAACAACAAGCCTTGGGAGGGAATGGTATGAGCTAAACCAGGAGGGAACTCGGGGCTTTGTAGGCCAGGATGGTTTGTACATTTGTTAAATGTGAGAAAAAGACATTAAAGGCATTTAACCGCACAATCTGGTTTGCATTTTATAAAGACCTTGGCTTCTTCTTCCAGTAATATGAATTGGGTACTCTAAAAAGTCCTTCTTAAACAATACTATTAGATTCTGGATAAATTATAATAATTTATTTTTAATGCAGAGTTTAGCTTGCAAGAAAGTAAAATATCAAAGGCATTTTTTAAAAGAAGAGTGAATTGAAAACTGAGTGTAAAATATAAACCAACCCCAAACCAAAATCACTGCCATAGAGTTGATTCTAACTTATAGGAGCCCTCTATAGGGTTTCCAAGACTACAAATCTTTATGGGAACAGACAACCTCATCTTTCTTCCCAAGAGTGGCTGGTGGGTTTGAAACGGTAACCTTGTAGTTCACAGTCTACCACCAAGCCCACAGTGCCACCAGGGCTCCTTTATAAAAGGCTATTGTTGTCGTTAAGTGCCATCAAGTCAGCTTCAATGCATAGCAACCCAGTATAGGGTTTTGGATGAATCTGAATCGTCAACCTTGTAGTTCAAACAGACCTTCCAAGTCCAGCACTTGTCCTACAGAGTGACACCAGGATTCCTTTATACAGTGTAAGCAATTGTAAACACTGAGATTGCCTGAAGGCAAATCCATATATCAGAATAGGAAACCAAACCTTAGGCCACTGAACTTGAATGAGTTAAATTTGGGATTACCACCCTAAACCAGATACTAAGAAGATGGTTACAAGGGCAGCACAGAAAAAATGCTAGCAAAGGAAGGCTGTCAAGAAAACTATCTCCACACTGATTTGTTGTTGTTGTTAAATACCAGGGAGTTGGTTCCAACTCCTAGTGGCCCTGTATAGGGTTTCCAAGGCTGTAAATCTTTGTGGGAACAAAAAGCCTCATCTTTCTCCCAAGGAGTAGCTGATGTGGCTACCTTGTGCTTTGAATCCAGTGCTCATCCTACAGAGCCACTGCGCTCCCCTACCCTGGTTTGTTGTTGTTGTTGTTAA
>NW_006408528.1:36784576-36792956 GCF_000296735.1 Chrysochloris asiatica
ATGCAATACGTCATCTGATCTCTTGACTGCTGTTTCCATGAGTTTTGATAGTTGATCCAAGAAGAATGAAGTCCTTGACAACTTCAGTCTTTTCTCCGTTGATAAGAATGTTGTTTATTGGTCCAGCGGTGAGGATTTTAGTTTTCTTAACATTGAGATACAATCAATACCGAAGGCTGTGCTCTTTGATCTTCATCAGTAAATGTTTCAAGGGAAGAATAGAGGAAAGAAAAAATATGGGACTATCTTAGGTGGTGCCTTTACATCGACTTCTTAGATGGCTTCACAAGAATGAATATTCACACTAAAAACACAACATTATTGCTGTAACCAAATGATATATTTCCTCCACCTGTGGGCTCAAGGTAACAATCCCCCTAGTCTCTCTGCCCAGTTCAGTAGAGACAAAGGAAAGTCCATGGTGAGATGGTGCCACCATGCAGGCACCTTGGCAACGGTACCTGAAAGGGCAGGCTCAGCTGTGCCCTCCCTTCCTCCAGGTGGTTCCAGGCCTCTCCAGGACACCACTCCAACAGCGGAGTCAGAACTGCTGGAACACTTAAAGCCCAGATTGAAAGGGGAGGGGAAAATGACACCCAACCTCTCAGTGAGAAACACTGAAGACTCTGCAGCCATCTTTCATTCGCCTGACCCATTGTGGAGCACATCGCCGCTCTAGCATCTAAGACTTAGATTGTTGTTGTTATGTGCAGTAGAGTCAGTTCTGACTCATAGTGCCACTGATGAGGTTTCCGAGGAGCAGCTGGTAGGTTTGAACTGCTGACCCTGTGGTTTACAGTTCAGTGCTGATTCTACAGTGCCACATCAATAAGACATAGATGTTGTTGTTGATATTGTTGTTGTTGTTAGACACTGTCAAGTTGGCACCTACTCATAGTGACCTTATGCACAGCAGAATGAAACACTGCCCAGTGCGGCACCAATCTCATAGTCATTGCTATGCTTGAGTCTATTCTTGCTACCAATATGTCGATCCATCTTGTTAGGGGTCTCCCTCATTTTCACTGATGCCCTTCTCCAGGATCTGGTTCCTCCTGATAATATTCTGAAGTATGAGAGATGAAGTCTGGCTATCCTGGCTTCTAAGGAGCAATCTGTCTGTACTTCTTTTTCTGGCAGCCCATGGTACTTTTAATATTCTCCTCCAGTACCATAATTCAAATGCATCAATTCTTCTACAGTCTTCCTTATTCACTATCCAACTTTCACATGCATATGAGGTGGTTGAGGTTTAATTTCCAGGGGAGTGTATTCAACCTGAAGGTTACAGAAAGTCCTGTTGCAGGTGGGTACAATAAATTTGTCTTGACCCCTAAAACAATAGAGCAAGAGAAAATTGCAAGCTGTGTATACCCCTCTGAGAAGCAGCCTGGGAATTTCTCCCTCATTCATTTTCACAAAAAAATTCAGCAAGCCATTTGTCTGAAAGCCTGAACACTTCCACTGAGCATTTTATTACTTCAGGCATGCCTGTCCCATACCTATCCCCAGGGGACCCCAGGCCCTAACTGAATTGGTCAGCTAGGAACGATCTGCAGTAGGCGACTACAGGAGACTTTTCAACAGTTCAGTATTTAGGTGGTCTGGACAATGCACCCATTATAAATGCTGCTTTCAAGAGCAGTGGTTCAGATGACAGCTTCAAAAAGGATTTGCAAAGAGTTCTTTGGAAGTGGAACATGGGCAACTCAGAGCCGTGACGTGTTACAAGGACAAACTTAGCTGAACAAAGATCTAAGGCAGCACTAAATGACTTATTTATTCATGTTCTCTCTGCACAAAGCTGGAAGAATGTGACATCTTTTAAATTGCCTCCCTTGAGCTATGCAACATCCATGGTGCCTGGGAAATGTTAGAAAAACTTTAGAAAAGAGCAGAAATGTTTTACAAAGTAATGATGATAAAGGTGTAGCCACAGATTCTTCCACAGAATTCTACAAATTCCTCATATGTCTCACAATCGCTAAGACTGAATGAGTGATGGAAATATCCGCAGAGGGAAACCCTATCTTTTAGTCCTTTCCACCTTTTCGCCCTTTCCACCCTTCCAGCCTTCAGGTGGAAAACTTTTCATTGTGCCAGCTATCAAAGTAATCATATTAGCCTCCTAATTTTACTCTCCCAGTGAAGTGTTTTTCTGATATTCTGGAAAGTGTTTGTGTCCTGCTCACCACTAGAACAAATCTCCTGGTTATTTTAGCATAGCACAGACTGCAGGACTATGGTGTGCCCTAGTGTGCTCCTGTTGCATGGTGGTATCATGCTCTGGGAAGAAAAAATGTGCTGTGCTATCAGTGTCTTGGAGTCCCAGGGTGATGCAACACTGAAAGATCAGTGGTTTAAGTCTACCCAGAAGTGCCTCCGCAGAAACTTCTGAGAAATCAACCCTTGAAAACCCTATAGAGTGCAGTTCTACTCTGACACACATGGGGTCACTGTGACTCAGAGCTAGCTCAGTGGTAACTAGATTTTTTTTTTTTTTTTGGTTATATGAGACCATCAAGAAATCTGGGACTAACCTCTTCCCTACTTCTCTCTACAACACAGGTACATTGTCCTGGCTACTTCTGTGTGCTCCCTGCTAGTCCTCGGACTACCTACTTTTCAACACCTATTTCCATATTCACTTTCTTTTTCTTTTTTAATGTGATTTGGGTAAAAGTTTACGGAGCAAATTGACTTTCCATTCAACAATTCAAACTTTTTTTTTTTTTTTTGGTAACACTGATTGCGATCCCCACAATTGCAATTACAAGAGCATTCCTCCCACTTTCTCCCTGTTCACTGTTTCCACTATTCTCTTTCACCTGCTTACAATGCCACGCACTCCTCTCCCCCACCCCACCTCCCACCCCCCTCCTACTAGCTTCTAACACCTTTCATCTTACTGGAAAACCCAGACATTTAGCTTTGTACCTTTTAAGTTGAGAAAATTTTAGAGTAAAGAATGCTAGAATAGTAGAATCATGAATCCACAAACTAACTTTGGGTTCCAGCAATAGGAGCACCTTGACCATCCAGGGTTCCAAAGCTATGCCCTGGGTAACAGGAGTACAGAAAACATTCCCTTCCATGGGGCTTCTGCCAGAATGATTCAATCTCAGAGAATCACTATAACCTAATCATTATTATAGCATGCTCATGTATCAGTTGTCCCTTGGGAAGGCTGGGTCCATTAAAATACTATGAGTTAGTTCTCTTGCTGAGAAAAGTTTGTTAAAATCATGATATGCCAAAGATTTTTTTTTAATGTGTTGAGACAACAAGGGGATAAATATTTGAAACAACAGAGCTTTTCAGAGATTTCCCTAGCACACATTGAGAAATCATAATCTCCTTTTGTGAAGTAGAAAGAGGATTATAGCTAGCTAATGGACCATTTGTTCCATTACAATTTGTTTCAAAGTGCCCTGTGATACAAAACCAAATAGATGGTCCGTCCTCTTTCAAACCATGGCCATACCTGTCACACCATGGTCAGCAAGGTTATTGTTGTTGTGTGCCTTCAAGTTGGTTCCAATTCATAATGACACTATATAGGGTTTCCAAAGAGCTGCTGGTGAGTTTAAACCGCCAACCTTGCAATTCAAACTGACCTTGAGGTAGAGTATTTATCCTATGGCACCACACCAGGACCTCAGCAAGGTACACTTACCCGTCTCACAATAGTGCAATGGTTAAGTGATTGGCTACTAACCTAAAAGTCAGCAGTTCAAACCCATCAGGCGTTCTGTAGGAGAAAGATATGACAGCCTGCTTCCATAAAGTTGGACAACCTTGGAAACCCTGTGGGGCTGTTCTAGTCTGTTCTATAGGGTCCCACTGTAAGTTGGAATCAACTCAGGATACAGACATAGCCCTGGGTCTGCTGGAAAATAGGAAAAGCACCCTTTCCCTGAAAGTTGTTCCTAAAGAAAGGATTTAGAGCAAATAGGCCTTTATATGCAAAGGTATCTATTATTTATGATTTAATAAATCCAAACCTACCTACATACCTCACAATAGTAAAATACTTGAGAATGGACTACTGAGAATGGAATGACATAGTAGAATGGAAGATGATTCAACCATTAGAAATTGACACTGATTATATAGACTGTAGAAATGTAAAAGAATTCTTTTTATAGCATAATATTAAATTTTTTACCTATACTGTGATTGTTGATAAGTGCCGTCAAGTCAATTCCAACCCATAGCAACCCTGTACAGGGTTTCTGAGGAGTGACAAGTGAGCTTGAACCACCAACCTTGTGGTTCAAACCAACCTTGCAGTCCAGCGCATTAACCCACAGTGCCACACCAGGGCTCCAAATCAACAATTTCTACCCTAAAGAAGTTGATAAACCAATGTTGTCATTGCAAAAATGCCATCAAGTTGGTTCTGCCCATAGTGACCCTGTATAGGGTTTCAAAAGAGTGACTGGTGAGCTTGAACCACCGACCTTGTTGATCAAACCTACTTTGCAGCCCAGTGCATTAACCCGCAGCACCACACCAGGACACCTGTGATACAATTACATAAAATGAGTGTGTTTAGATAAGGACTGGAAAAATGGGAAGAAAATGGTGTGTCCAGCTGAATGGATTGTAGTTATTCATCATTATCATTGCTCCTTTTGTAGCTGTTATAAAGCTGATAATATAATAACTAAATAAAAAATTGCTAGAAAAGAAACACTCTCAAGTGAGAAAACTTTGTGTCAGACAGAAAAAAATCAGTAGTGCTTAGGGTCATTCTGCATTCTCCCAAGCAGCCTGTAATCTGGACCCTTGTGGAGGGAAAATCAATATCTGGGTTACAGCACGGCCCCCTAACTGGGAAGGCTGTGCTATGTTTTCATGAATAGAAACTCTGACTTTTCCATCTACTTTGGTAACAAATCTGAAGTGCATTTTAACCATTTATTGGTGTGGCTTATCTGTGATAAATATTGTGCACAAGAATCTTAATTAACAGAAAGTGATGTATTGCATCTCTCTTTCTCTCCTCTACCATACCCCTCACCCTACCTTTGCTGCAGTTCTGCTAAGCCAATATTCTCTAGAATGAGCACAAAACCAACCGAACAACAGCTAAACAAATTGAATAACAGCTTTTGTACATCAACATCAAGAAAGAGACGCTTGGGAGAGGTCAGAATCCAGAGACGGACATGGATGAGAGTGAACTATCCGCTTGTCAAAGCGCCTCCTAAGTCTAGATCGGCAGAGATGGGAGTGATTTTTCTGGAAAGAGATGCAATCGTGGATTATTGGAAACACCAGCTCATTGGAACCTGTCGTTGAATAAGATCAGATAACATTCATATAAATCATATTCAGGAAATATTTTAAGGAAGAGAAATTATAAATGTGCTTGAATTCACATGTAAAATATATAGGTACTGAAATTTGTAAACTGTCCTTTTTTAATTAAATGGAAACAAAAAGCTTTAATCTTTCACCATTTAAAAAAGGCAGTAAATTCTAAATTATTCCTATCTCAAGTGTCAAGAGGTTGATCAAGCACATCATTTATTGAGGAAGCATCTTAGATAAAGCCTCTGAATGTTTTCACAGGAGATACAACTTTTGATTCTCCATCTCTGCTGTTCATTTATTTTACTGTGTTACAACCTCTCAGTTGCTAAGAGATGTAAAGCTTCAAACTTTTCACTGAGTCTGTGTTCAGTTTAATCTGTTCGTACAAGTTACTATGAGAAAGTGTTTCTGACATATACTATTACTCCATCAAGTTGTATATTACAGGAAGTACATCTTTACAACATAGGTTCCCAAGCAATATAGATTTCCCTATCTTTCATGAAACAGCATCAAGGAATTTTGAAAAACATAGAAAGCTCATTTTCACCTTGGATGCTCACATGTAATATATAGGCTGCTATCAAATAAACACCTTTTTTCTAATACTCCCTAGTATATGCATAGGAATTTAATATACTTTATAAATAGATATCAAAAATATCTCTGCTTTTTTTCTACTTCTTTGCCATACATATCAACAAAAATCCATATCTTTTCTTTCCCTTGCTGATATGCACTTACTTTTGCTTAAAAAAAAAAAAAAATCATTCCATCAAATCTATTTCTAAATGATAGTAAGTGGTACTAACAAATAAATACTAATTTAATAGCCTTAGAAATAAATGAATATATACTTATACAGGTCAAAGAAACTTGGTAGGAAGTAAATTGCCTTTTTGTGTACTAATGTTGGCTTCAAAAACACTCAAAATGGTTTTTTTAGTTGTTTGACATTTGGAGATACTAACCAGTAGTTTTCAGCAATGTTGCTCCCAGACTTCCCCCATCATCACCTTCGCCACATATCCTTCCAAAATCCAACAACAGAAAAATAGTTAATATTGAAATAGCCAATAGCCTAAAAAGTAACACAAGCAAAAAGCGTATATGCAGAGATATTCTTTGGAAACCCATTCATGTTCTATACCTGAGCAGAAGACATGACCATTTTGAATGCCTTCATTCATAGACTCAAGACTAAGATCATGTCATGTTAGCATACATCTCACTGGATCATAAGACAGAGAAAACTATAAAAGTGAGACAGATCATGGTTGATTTCTCTTACCCTCTCTCTATTAGGACCATGCTTTAGCCAAAAGTGTCTGGTACTAGCCATCTTTTCAACATAAACTGGATTGTGTTTCAAATGACTAAAAGTATATTACACATGTGGCTCAAGTGAGAAAAATCCAATTCTCAAAAGTAGATTTTCTGAAGAACAGAATTAAGAAAATACTTATTACCTGTAACTAAAGTACTAGCCATTCTGGGAGTTATTTGTTGCTTTAAGTATTAGCTTTCCTATTGCATTTAAAACAACCTACTTACTAAATTTAATTACACACAACTTTTCCAAGAATTCACCTTTTATTTAAAGAGAAATACCTCTTTACTTTGTCTACAATAAAGACAGAAGGTATGGGCTTTCTCAGGAGTCCTGGTGTGGTGTTGCAGGATAATGCACCAGACCACAAGGCAGTTTGAACCACAAGATTGGTGGTTCAAACCCACCAGTCGCTCCTCGGAAACACTAAACTTGGGTTGCTATGAGTTGGAACTGACTCGATGGCACTTAACAACAACAACATTGGCTTTCTCTAATCCAAGGAATTTAAGATTCAATAGGGAGTCTTATATCACTAATAGCTGTGTTAACAAAAAAAGAAAAAGTACTTCCTATCCACATGCAAATGTCACAAAGAAAGTTTTTGCCATAAAACCTAAGTGTAAGTTAGCATACCACAGTGCTCTGAAGATGAATCATTGACAATGTACCGTTTGTACATAAATAATGCACATGTAAATCACTAAATGTTACGTATAAGAAGTATGTTTTTATCTTTTTTAACAAAAAACTGACTCCCTTTCTCATTCTGTTCTGTTGTATTGTGTCCAAAAGTTGTGTGTAATTTTTTTAAGGTCCAGGAAATGTAAAGAAATTTGTTGGAATATCTCAATTTCTGTAAAAAAAATAATAATAATAAAAATAAGATTTTGTTACTTAACAGAATCTGGTGGTGTGGCATGTGTTCAGTGCTTCCAATGTCTTTGTTTTTGTCCTACAATCAGTGACAGCTGGATGGTGTGACTGAAGCCACTGTCTTCAGAAAATTCTGCTGCTGGATTCTATAATATTTGCCAACTGCAAAAGCCATGATTAAGAGCTCCAAAACCTCCTATAACAAAATGTAGATAGATCCTAAGAGAAATCTTCATATGCTCAGGGGAGTGAAATTGATAGCTAAGTAAATAGCCAGACTGTTCAAGTAAACCTGACCTGGAATATCCAGTGAAGGCTCAATCTCCATTTTGCGGATTGAAAGCACTCTTTTGTAAAAGTTCAACAGACTTGGTAATGCAGGTCTATGTGGTCGCCAATCCCAGATGCTTTGCTTACTATATGACTCTGAGCAACTCTAAGCCTCCTATCTTCATCTGTAAAATGGATATATAGTCCTCGCCCTCATAGTGTTGTCATGAGGATAGAAATTATAAAGCTGTTGTGCTTGACAGGTAGAAGATAGTCAATGAATATTAATTCCTCACATTATATGACAGACATTGAAGGAAAAAAAACAAAATCAAACATAGCCTCCACATGGAGAGAGAGCGCAGCTGAGGACTATAGACTCATGAAAAGAGAAAGGCTGTGTGCTGGTGGCCAGGTGCTGGCGACCAGGAGGCAGACGTGCAGAGTGTGCCCTTTGGTTGTTTAAATGATTATATATTCCTGAGTATTTGAGGGAATAGAAGCAAATACTGTTGAATGATTATGCACAGAGGAGATTGTAATCACTGCAATGAAACAATGAGTGTAAAACTGATGTTCCCC
>NW_006408528.1:36794890-36796206 GCF_000296735.1 Chrysochloris asiatica
TTTATCTTCTCAAGCTGATCTTTGAAATTTTCTATTCATCTCTTGGACCTCTTTATTTCTTCCGTTTGCTTTAGCATCTCAGTGCTGGAGAGCAGGTTTCAGTGTCTCTTCTGACATCCATTTTGACCTTTTCCTTCTTTCTTGTCTTCTTAAAGACTTTTTGCTTTCTTCATGCATGATGTTCTTGATGTCATCCACAACCCTTCTGGTCTTCGGTTTTTAGTGTTTAATGTACTAAATCTGTTCTTCAGATGATCTCTAAATCCAGGTGGGATAATTCAAGGTCCTATTTTGGCTCTCGTGGCCTTGTTTTCATTTTCTTCGGCTTCAGTTTGAATTTGCATACGAGTAATTGATGGTGTGTTCCACAGTCTACCCCTGGCCTTGTTTTCACTGATGATATGGAGCTTTTCCATCGTCTCTTTCCACAGATGTAGCCAATTTGATTTCTATGAATTCCATCTGGTGAGATCCATTTGTATAGTCATCTTTTATGCTGTCTAAAGAAGGTATTTGAAATAAACAAATCATTGGTTTTGCAGAATTGTCTCATGCATTCTCCAGCATCATTTCTATCACAAAGGCCATATTTTCCCACTACTGATCCTTCCTCTTTGCTCCCAACCTTTGCATTCTAATCACCATTTGTGCTTGTTGTTGTTGTTGCTAAGTGCCGTGGAGTCGGTTCCGACTCATAGCGACCCTGCATAGGGTTTCCGAGGCTGTAAATCTTTATGGGAGCAGAAAGCCTCAGCTTTCTCCTGTGGAACAGCTGGTAGTTTCGAACTTCTGACCTGTGGTTCACAGCCCGATTCGTATCCACTACGCTACCAGAGCTCCTTTAGTATATAGTAGAAATGTGATTAGGGATTGAAAAATAAAATGCCTACAGGTGCCAGGTTGTTGTTGTTAAGTGCTGTGCCATCGAGTCAGTTCTGACTCTGTATAGGGTTTCTGAGGAAGGAGCAGCTGGTGAGTTTGAACCACCAACCTTGTGGTATAAACCGATCTTGAGGTCAAGTGCTTATCTGACAGCACCATAGGGACCAGGTAAATAAGTAAATTAACAAAGCAAGCTGAGGTAGAAATGTAACCAGGAAGTAATGGCAGCTGTGAAGGATTGGAGAGCCTGGGTCCTACCAAACAAGAATAAAAAGCCTAGTCATTCAATAGATATATTGAGTTTCTTCAAAGAATTGATGCTTTTGAGTTCTGGTGTTCGAGGAGAATATTGAAAGTGCCATGGGCTGCCAAAAGAACCAACAGATCTGTGTTGGAAGAAGTGCAGCCAGAGTGCTCCTTGGAAGCCAGGATGG
>NW_006408528.1:36798261-36815819 GCF_000296735.1 Chrysochloris asiatica
AGTTCAAATGACTTTGCAGTCTGGCGCATTAACTCACAGTGCCAAACCAGGTGGAGGAAATTTAGAATAATGATAGCCACCTCCTGAAATGTGCAGCCATAGGCTTGGCCCTACAAGTCAGAAATTCAAATTTACAAAAAGATCAAAATCCCACTTCCATAGAGTTGAATGCTAGCAAAGTAAGCCTGTCAAGAAAACTATCTCCACATTGGTCTGTTGTTGTTAAGTGCTGGAGAGTTAGAGTCCTGGTGTGGTGCTGTGAGCTAATGCACAGGAATTGGAACCACAAGGTTGGCGGTTCAAGGTCACCAGCCACTCCTTGAAAACCCTATACAGAGTTGCTGTGAGTCGAAACCAACTCAACTGCACCACAACAACAGTCTGTTCCGACCCATAGTGACCCTGCACAGGGTTTCCAAGGTTGTAAATCTTTACAGGAACAGAAAGCCTCATCTTTCTCCCGCGGAACAGCTGGTAGTTTCAAACTGCTGACCGTGAGATTAACAGACCTAATTGTAACCACTACACTACCAGATCCTCTTGTTCTGACTCATAGGGACCCTGTATAAGGTTTCTAAAACTATGAATCTTTACAGGAGTAGAAAGCCTCATCTTTCTCCTCAGGGGCTGCTGGTGGGTTTGAACCTCTGACTTCGTGATTTACAGTCGAGTATTTATCCTGGTGCGGGTTAATGCACTGGACTGCAAAGTGTGAAGTTCAAGCTCACCAGCTGCTCCTTGGAAACCCTATACAGGATCGCTATGGGTCGGAACTGACTCGTCGGCACTTAACAACAACAAAATTTATCCTGGTAGCGTAGTGGTTATACATTGGGCTGCTAACCATAAGGTCAGCAGTTCAAATCTACCAGCTGCTCCATGGGAGAAAGATGAGGCTTTCTGCTCCGGGTAAAGATTTGTTGCCTTGCAAACAGACTCGCCAAACCTTGGTGGCACTTTAAGATAAACACTGGGATAGCGGTTTAAACACAGCAGCTAGGACACCTACCCAAACATCTACACTCATCTTCGGAGTCCTAGTGTAGCATTGTAGGATAAGCACTGGACTGCTAACCACAAGGTTAGTGGTGCAAACCCACAGACGGTTCCTTGAAAACCCTATACAGGATTGCTGAGTCAGAACTAACACAACGGCACTTAACCACAATTTATCCTACAGTGTACCAGGACTCCTTAAAAAAAAGGATCAAGGAAACCCTAAATTAAAAAATTAAACAGCTTGATAGGAACTCTGGTACCTGGCAGACACAAACACATATCTTCTCTGAAGGAAGTCATCCCTAACATACATACCACCAATAAAGTTCAACAAAGTATGCACTCACAATGAAACAACTACTAAACACACACAAGTAAATGATAAAACCCAAACTACTGTCATTGAGTTGATTGAGACTTACTGCAACACTATAGAACACAGTAGACCTGCCCCCCAAAGGGTTGCCAAGGCTGTAAATCTTTCCCGCAGCCTTTATTCCAGGTTTTCTTTTCAAGAAGGATCCCTGGTGACACACACTGGTTAAACACTCATCTGCTAACTGAAAGGCCCATGGTTCAAATCTACCAGGCATTCCACCAATGTAGCAGTATGCTTTTATAAAGATTACCAAACAAACCTCAAATTCATTGCCATGGAGTCAATTAATTACAATGCATAGCTTCCAATTCATAACAACCTTAGAAAACAGAGTACGCCTGCTCCGTAGGACTTCAGAGACTATAAATTTACAGAAGCAGACTGCCTCATTGTTCTCCCACAGAGCAGGTGCTGGGTTTGAACCACAAACCTTTCGGTAAACAGTCTAACACTTAACCCACTGTGCCACCAGGGATCCTTCCATCACATGAACCCTAGGAGGCAATTCTGCTCTTTCCTATGGAGGTACTGAGTTGGAATTGATTCGATTTCAACTGGGTTTGGGGGCACTTTTGTTTTGACTTTTTGTTAATCTTTTCAAGGATAGTTGTGTAACCTAGAAAGAGACAGATTCTTCCACTGAGCAAGAGACCAAATGTAAGACCAATTGCTCATATAAAGGTTCATGTTATCAAAGTTAGGGGTTCCTGTCCTGTATTGCCACCCACTGCAGAGCAAGGGTCATGTAGTCCTCTTCACATAGACCTCCAGGAATCAGGACATGCAGCTTGTGTGCTGTATGAAAGCCCTTTGTCTTGAACCAGCACTCATGAAACTGTGGCAGGCTAGCTTGTTAGTTTACAAGTGAAATCTTAGACCCCTCACCTTTCTTCACAGTTAACTAGATGGAAAAAAAAAGTAATTTGCTCTCTGACTCACATCATACATTAAAAGCTACTCCAGTTGAGTTAGAGACTTAACAGTGAAAGACAAAAATTTAACTTTTAGAAGAAAATGTAGATGATCTCAGAAAAGGAAAGGATTTCTTAAACAACACACAGAAGCATAAAGGAAATATCAGTTCAACTACATGAAAATAAAAGAGTTCTGTTTATCAAAAAAGAAGACACAAATTGAAGATCTTTCTAATATATATTACTGATAAAGAAAGGATATGAATCCAAAATATAGAGAGAATTCTTAAAAATCAAAACTTTTCAAAGCAAAATGAAAAAAACACACACAACAGAAAAATGAGCAAAAAAATATGTGCAGGAATTAAATAGAAGAGGAAACACAAATGAAAAACATATGAAAAGATACTCAACTTGATTAGTAATCAAGGAAATGCAAATCAAGTGCACAATAATAATATTCTCTTTGGTTGGCATAAATTAAGTCTGATAATACTCAGTCCTAGTTAGGTTGTAGAGCAATGGGACTCAAGTAAAAATTGGTACAAACACTTTGAAAAACAATTTGACATTAACTTATAAAATTGAACATTTGCATACGCTAAACCTCAGCCATTCTATTTCTAGGTATATAGCCTAGACAAATTTTTGCATATAAGCATCAAAACACGACTATGAAAATGGAAAATCCAAATGTACATCTACAGGGAATGGATGAATAAATTGTGGATTATTCACAATTTGTTTTAATGATGCTAATTGAATACTACTGGTAGCTTACGAGTCAGGCTGTTAACCTCAAGGTCAACAGTTTGAAACTACCTGCCATTCTGCAGGAGAAAGATGAGGCTTTCTGCTTCCGTAAAGATTTACAGCCTTGGAAAGCCGATTCAGGGTCACTATGAGTCCAAACCAACTCCACAGCACACCACCACCATGCCTCATGAGTCCTGGTGTGGCACTGCAGATTAATGTGCTGGACTACAGGGTCAGTTTGAACTGCAAGATAGGTGGTTCAAGCTCACCAGACGCTCCTTGGAAACTCTATCTAGGGTCACTATGAGTCGGAACCAACTAGATGGCACTTAACAACAACAACAAACCTCATGAAGTCATCCTAGTGTGGCACTGTTGTTGGACAACCACTGGATTGCTAACCACTAAGTTGGCAGTTCAAGCCCACCAGTCACTCCTTGAAAACTCTATACAGGGTCGCTATGAGTCGTCTGTCAGTTTGTCATGCTATGGTGGCTTGTGAGTTGCTGTGATTCTGGTAGCTATGCCACTGGGTATTTTAAACACCAGCAAAGGTCACTCACAGTGGACAGGTTTCAGCTGAGCTTCCAGACGAAGACAGACTAGGAAGAAGGAGAGAAAGACTACTTTCAAATATTTATTCATTGAAAACCTTATGAATAGCAGTGGAACACTGTCAGCACCAGAATATTGAATATTGAAGCATGATGAAGAGCACCAAGATATTGTCAGATACAGTCCTAGAAGATGATCCTCTCAGGTTGGAAAGCACTCAAAATACAACAGGGAGGAGCTGCCTCCTCAAAGTTGAGTTGACCTTGATGAAGCAAATGAGGTAAAGCCCTGGGACCTTCATTTGCTGGTGGGGCACAACTCAAAATGAAAAGAAACAGCTGAAAACATCCACTGTTAATCAGAACATGGAATGAATCTAGGAAAATTGGAAATTGTAAAAAAATGAAATGTAGTGCATAAACATCAATACCCTAGGCATTAGTGAGCCAAAATGGACTGGTATTAGCAATTTTAAATCTGACAATCACATGGTTTATTACACCAGGAATGGCAAACTGAAGAGCAATGGTGTCACACTGATCATCAGAAAGAACATCTCAAGATCTATCTTGAAATACAATGCTGTCTATGATAGGATAATGTCTGTACACCTAAAAGGAAGATCAGTTAATACCACCATTATCAAATTTATACACCAACCACTAAAGCCAGTGATGATGAAATTCAACTTCTACCAACTTCTGTACAGGGCCTCTGTGAGTCTAAACTGACTCGTCAGCACTTAATAATATATACATATATATCTGCTGTTGTTGTTTTTAAGTGCCATTGAGTCGGTTCTGACCCATAGCGACCCTGTACAGAGTTTCCGAGGCTGTAAATCTGTACCGAACCAGAAAATGTCACCTTTCTCCGGGGGAGCAGCTGGTGGATTTGAACTGCTAATCTTGTGGTTAGCAGCCCAACACATAAGCACTATGCTACCAGGACTGCTTGTTTAGAAGTAGCTACAATCCTGAATTTTGTTTTTATGATAATAAAGATATAAACACAGGTGAGTTGCAATCAGGGTATACAGGCAACTTCAATAATATTGATAATATTTCAAGCCCTTTGTGGTGGTATATGCCGTGGAGTAGGTTCTGACTCATAGTGACCCTGTATAGGATTTCTGAGGCTGTAAATCTTTATGGGAGCAGAAAAGAAAACCTCCTTTCTCCTGTGGAACAGCTGGTGGTTTCGAACTGCTGACTTTGCAGTTAGCAGCCCAACTGATAACCACTTCTCTACAAAGTATATAGTTGTTGTTAAGTACCGTGGAGTCGGTTCCAACTCATAGTGAACCTGCACAGGGTTTCCGAGGCTGTGAATCTTTACAGGAGCAGAATGCCTCATCTTTCTCCTGCAGAACAGCTGGTAGTTTTGAACTGCTGACCTTGAGGTTGGCAGCCCGACTCGTAACCACTACATTACCAGAGCTCCTTAAGTATATAGTAGAAATGTGGAATTCCAGAAGTTTTGGCTAGAAACCTAGATTTAGTAGTCATGGCAGATAGGTAACTTTGATAGCTTTGGAACGGGATGCGATCTTTTAGGAAGAATTCACCAATGGAAAAGAAGGCCCTGCACAGAGGCCAGGGGCACTCTGACTTGAGAAGTGGAGGACAGGACTGGAGGCAGCAAAAAAGAGCAAAGTGGGATTGAGGTGTGTGTGTTGTGGGGTAGGGAGTGGAGGACATGAGGTATGGTGTTATGGAAGCCACAGAAGAGAAAAAGCTAGTAAGAAACAGAGTAATCTCATATCAAACGCTGCTGGGAGGGCAAGGAAACTGAAAGCAGAGCTCAGTGGATTTGGCACTTATGGAAGTTTGATGATGTGGACTATTTCTTCATGAAATAGTAGAAATATAGTCAGTGGTATGGGGGCAGGAAAGAAGACAGAGACAGCAAAACAAAGAATTTGTTTCAAGAACTCAACTGTTTCCATGTGAACCTGAGAGCTCTGTGCTGACAGACTATGAGTCGGAAAAAGACAAGACAAATTTTCTTAATATTTTAATTGTCAGATAAGACAATGTATTTTTTAACACAGGGCAGGAAAATTTTGTGAGGGTCAAAAAAAAATCTACAGGTCAGGTCCCATCAGTGGGTCATAAGTTTCTGGCTCCCAGTGAGAGGGCATACTCTCAAAAAGTTGTGTGAGCCTCTAAACTCTGAGGTGCTTGGTGAGTAAATAAGTAGGGAGGGCAGCCTGAAGATGGAGCCTTAATTCCAGCTCAGGTCTTGATATGCATCTGGAATCCATGGTGAATGTTAAAGTTGCTTTTTCTAGCAATAGGTTTTTTTTCTCTCCTGTGCTTAACCATAAAGGAATTGTTGTTCTCTGTGATGCCGTTTCCATCACACTGTTTCCAGAGGGTCTTTCATCTGTGGTCATGCAGATGTAGGATGTCCTATCTTTTCCAAGAGAGGGGATTGAGACACAAAAGATTATCTGAAATCTCCTTATGCAGGATGTTTTCAGAAAAGACATTGCTACAAGCAAGTTATTTAGACTGATTTTATTTACCATATAAAAAATGTATTTTGATTTGTGCATATTATTCTTAAGAAATGCCAGCACTGTACATTCTTAGGAAACCTATGTCTTAAGATAAGTTAGGACTTAGCAAACCTGTTTGCTATCTGATATCAGAACAAGCCCTATCCTGACATTGTCCAACTATCACTAACTACTGACCCAGCTGCCAGAAGGTACATATATCCTTTAATCCCATCACGGACAGCCTCACTGTGAGAAATCTTGCCTTTTAACCTCAAAATATTACAAGCCCTGTTCTTTGTCTAAACCCTGTGTAAACCTCTATATAATTACTGGGCCCTAGATCCCAAACATTTCATTTCAGTGGGTTGCCGAATCATTCTTTAAGTCCTTAATAAACCTCTCTATTTTACTTTGAAATAATATTCAAGTTATTTCTATTGCAAAGTGAATTAAATATCCATGGCACATCTAAAAGACCAATAGGCCTCAAAACCCTCAGCCTCCTCTACCAT
Source organism: Chrysochloris asiatica (assembly GCF_000296735.1). Classification (NCBI taxonomy): domain Eukaryota; kingdom Metazoa; phylum Chordata; class Mammalia; order Afrosoricida; family Chrysochloridae; genus Chrysochloris; species Chrysochloris asiatica. Next base: position 36,804,883 of record NW_006408528.1, read on the forward strand.
GAGACCAGGAGAACTAGATGGTGCCTGGCTATCGCTGCTGATTGCTTTCAAAGGGATCACAATATAAGGTCCTAGACAGAGTAGGAGAAAAATGTGGGGAAAACCCCTCAAAATTATAAAAAAAAAAAAAAAGATCAGTCTTAATGGTGGAACCCACAAGACAATGGCCTTTAGTCATTCTTCAAAACTGGAACTAAATTCACCCTAGTGGTTGAACTATCAAACAATAGACAGGTCTATAGGAAGAATACGAAGAAAGATGAGGTTTTCTGCTCCTGGAAAGATTTACAGCCTTGGAAACCCTATATGAGTTCACTTTAAGTCAGAACTGACTAGACAGCACACTAATGCACATAGGAGAACAAAACCAAACACCAGGGAGATCCACACTCCTTAGAACAATCAGCCATGGGAGATCAAAAGAACAGCATGTGCCCAGGCATAAAGCACAGAGAGCAGGGGTGGACAGTAATGAAGGAGGGATGAGAGTGTGAAGCACAGGGAGGAAGCGGGAAGAGTGCTGTGACGTTTTGGAGATTACAATCAACGTCATGAAACAAAATGTGTATGAATAGTTCAATGGAAAGCCAATTTGCTCAGTAAACTTTCACCCAAATTACAGTCAAAAGTTATAAACATTTCATGGCTGAACATGCTATGAGACAGGTGAGTGTGATGCGTACGAAGTGCTGCCAAAACCATATCGGAAATCCTATACAGGGTCACTAGGAATTGGAATTGACTTGATGGCATTTAACAACAAGCTTTCAGATGATTCTAGCTTCCAGCCTTCAACTTTACTATTGAGGTCCCAGACATCTTAAGCAGAAATAAGCCCTCCTGACTGTCTTGTCTAAATTCCTGACCCACAGAAACCATGAAATAATAAATGGTTCTTGGTTTAAGTCATAAAGTTTGGGGATAATTTGTTATACAGCAATAGATAACTAATGCACATAACAATCCCACACACACACATACACACACAGTATCTGAAAAACAGTTTATCAATGTGTTCCGGGTTCTAAATTTTTTAAAATGTGTGCCTCATTATAAAATATTTTTAAGAAATGGATTCTTTGTCTTGGGATGTTTACCCTCTGATCCTGGCTGCAATGCTGTCAGGAAGCCCAGGCTGCAAAGTGAGGCTGCATGTGGATATTCCAGCCAACAGCCAGCATCAATCATCAGATGTGTGAGTGAATAAACTTTCAGAGGAGGCCTGGTGTGGCACTGTAAGATAAGCACATGACTGCTAATGGCAAGATTGGTGACTTAAACCCACCATCTGCTTCTTAGGGAGGCTGGAATGGGTACAACTTACATGTGTTGTTGTTGTTAGGTGCCATCAAGTCGGCTCTGACTCATAGCAGCCCTGTGCACAGCAGAACAATACATTCTCTGGTCTTGCACATTCTCACAATTGTTATTATGTTTAAGTCCATTATTGCTGTTACTGTGTGGATCCATCTCAGTGGGGGTCTTCCTCTTTTTTGCTGACCCTCCACTTTAGCAAGTGTGATGTCCTGCTCCAGGAATTAATCTCTCCTGACAACATGTCCAAAGTACAGTAGATGAAATCTTGCCATCTGGCTTCCAAGGAGCATTCAGGTGACCCTTCTGACATTTAAAATACCTGTGGCATAGCTTCCAGCATCACAGCAACACACAAGTCACCACAGTACCACCGTATGACAGAAAAGTGGTAGAACTGACAGGTAGGGTCCACTTAATGACCACAGAGAGATAAAGAAGTGTCAGATGTATTCTCCCAAAGTCTAGACTGGAAGAGTGGAAAGTAGAAATTGTAAGCAAGTCTTTTGGTGACATAGTTTATGTTTTGATTTACATGTGTGTGACTTCTGCATCAATTGGTGTTATTTAGATAGTGGGCTTTTTAATTCCAGCTATTTAAAATTTGATCCTTATTCTTCAAGCAACGGGAAACTAATTAAAAGATTTTTAATAAGGGAAAGGTATCATCCAAGTGTGACTCTTTTTAAAGGATTAGTTCTTCAACATTGAGCAGAAGGAAGTCAACTGAGGCTAAATTATTAGTAGAAAGTACAATTAAGAGACTTTTTCAGTAGTAGAAAGGGAGATTAAGAGGTGAAAACTGATTGGCTGTGGTGGATAAAGGACAGGCAGAGAAGATAATGCTTGGGTTTCCAATCTTCACTATTAGAAATTGTGGATTGGGAGGGGTGGCAATCATTGACTGGGGTGGGTGAGCAAACAATAGGGTTGAGCAGTCTGGTATAATAGAAGCACTAACCTGGGTACCACAAAGCTTACAAGTACTTTCCTGCTCATTCTTTCATCTAAACCTTACCACACTCCTGTGGAATATGAATATGCCATTTTGCAAATGAGTAATCTGAGACTTCAAGAGACTTACTGATTTATCCATAAAGAGAAGCTCTTGATCCCAGAGGTATGATTCCTTGTTTTGACAATGGCTTTCAGATACATTTGACTCTTGGTGGAGTTGTGTGCACAAGGCTCTTGGTGTGGAAAGGTAGCCTCAGGTTTCTATAAAGAAGTCAGTTTATGTGTGTCTTTCAAAAGTCAACGCCTCAAACTTCAGTTTTTCTGGAGAGATTAGCTGGACCCTCCTTCGATGCTGCTTCCCTGTGATCCTTCTCTTTGTTGTTAAGTACCAACTAGTCTGTTCAGACTGAGATGAAACCTCTATAGGTTTGACCCACCAAAGTTGTGGTTAGCAGTCCAGTGCTTATCCTATAGTGCCACACCAGGACTCCTTGTTGTTAGTGTTGTTAAGTTGGTTCTGATTCATAGTGCCCCTGTATAGGGATTCTGAGGATCTACTGGTGGGTTTGAATCTCTGACCTTTTGGTTAGCAGTCCAGTGCTTATGCTACAGCACCACACCAGGAATCCAGGACTCCTAGAAGAGACAAATAATTACATATGACAGCTAGAAGCAGGGAGAAAAGGAGAAAAGAATCCAACTCCATTTGCTGTTTTGAGAGCTTGTAGGATCTAGGGGCAAGTGTACATTAATTCTCTGATCTAGGCAAGATGCCAGTTCAATCATAAGAATTCCTACAGTGAGAGCCAAACCGTGAAGAAATGAGCTCAGTAAATGCATTTACGTCATCTCTCACTGCAGGGTGCCCACACTCTCACACAAAAGGCTGGGGGTCCCCTCCTAATGAGTGAAATCTGTTCCATTATCTCAACTGCAATTCAATTGGCAGAGGGGCTCAGATGTCAATCCAACCTGTGGGTCAGACCTGGCTTCCCAAATTACTTAAGTATTGGATTTTTCTCTGGCATTAACTGAAAAGAACTTTCCCAAGGACTAAATTGGCAGCTAGATTTGCAATTATAAACTAAAGGCTGATTCTTAATCAACCCAAGTTGGATTATTGAAAGCATACTGGTAGTATGTGGAGGTAAAGTTAACTTGCTGATAAAAAGTTTCCAACAAAGCAAGAATTTCTAACATTTTGGAAGCATTTTTCCTTAAATAGAAGTCTTCACATTTTCCGATTCTTCTGCTTTAACAAAACTTGCGAAACCTCTTTCAGGTGATTAAAAATTCCATTCTAAATTAAGTATAGCTGCCCTGATCATCTCAAAAGTGAAGGACTTCTAATTTACTACAGTTGTTGTTAAGTAACTTAATGATACAGACGTCAAATACAGCAGGGTTTTTAAAAAATTGATTTGTACTGCCATCTAGTGGTTAATTTACTGAAAATGCCAACACTCTACAGAGAAAGAAGCACTTAACTGTTGAAATTCACCAGCTGCTCCTTGGAAACCCTATACAGGGTTGCTATGCGTCAGAACTGATTCGACAGTGCTTAACAACAACAACAGTTCTTGTACACAACATGCAAGGTGTCCTCTATGCCTCGTACAAATAAAAAGAAAATATGTTAAGCCTAAATATGCAATTTTTAAATCATAAATATTGAAGGCTGAGCTTCTCTTAAACCACAGATATTGTAGAGGCTCATTACCGACACTGTTTATTTTTCTGATCCTGGTTGATGCATCTAATGGACATTTTGTTTGGAAAGTAATAATTGTGTAAAGGTTAAACTCAAAAGGAACATGTTGCCTGGGTTCAAATACTAACAGAACTTTTCATCTGTGAGACTTTAGGCATCTCCATGCCTCCGTTTCCTTATCTGCAAAACAGGAGTAGTGATCAAACCTACAGTAGTTTAAAAAGGAACTATATTTGTATGCTGTAGAATCAGCATTGGACTGCTAACCTGAAGGTCAGTGGTTCAAAACCACCATTCACACCTTGGAAACACTATACAGGGTCACTGTGAGTCAGAACTGACTCAGTGTCACTTAACAACAACAACATACTTAGCACAGAGATTAAACCAGCTGCAGTAAATTCATTCCCACTCTTGACAACTCTACGTGTGTTAAAAGAGAACTGGACTCCATAGGATTTTTTTCTTTCTTCCTTCCTTCCTCTGTACTGTACTATTCAAAAGAAATGTCACATGTAAGCCTGGAATATAAAAGTAAGCAGGAAAGGACAACATTTACCTAAGGACAAAATTGAGAAGGGGTGGGCAGGAGGGTGGAATGCAAACAGCAAACAGAAACCACAGGGAGGAAGTGGGATCACTGTGGGGGTTGCAATCATTGAGATAAAATAAAGTGTATGATTTGTTCAATGTGAAATTGATGACCTTGTCTGTAAATCTTCACTCAATTCACAATAAAAAGTTTAGGAAAAAAATAGGCAGGACCAGAGCCCTGGCTCTTCCACACTCCCCCCTCCCCTTAACCTCACTTACACCACATACAGGTTGAGTAAGCAATCAGCAACGTAGTTTAAAAGCCCACATTATCCTTATAGGTTCTGGGATCTAACCAGAGGGCACCAGGAACTCAGAAGAGGCCTCCACAGCCTTCTGAGCTCCCCAGTCCCATACACATGCATGCACACACATGCACACACCTTTCTTGCAGCATCTTCCTTCTGAGGGAGCGAGAAGTCACATCTCAGAATCCTGTAAAGCCATCAGAACGTGTGCAACAATTCTTAGATGACAACCTAGGCCTTTCTTTCTTCTTGAGGCTGTCTCAGCCTAGTAAGAAAAATTTCAGAAAAGTGCACATGATTCTAATTTACATTTGTATGTGGGAGCAAACACGAACAGCCTCTGTGTCTAAAGCTGAGAAATGACTTAAATAAACCAATGAGCCAAAAGATAAGTTGGGTCCAAAAGCAACTGTGGTTCTAACCTCCAGGGATGAACTGGCAGCCCAGCCCATAGGACAGCTCAGCAGAAGGAGAACTAGAAGTCTGCTCTTAGATGTTTTTATACTCTGAGTTGGTAATTTTCTGTGTGAAAGGAGACTAGGAAAAGCAAACTTTAAAAGTCCCTTCTCTAACACCCAATCAGAAGTTAACTTGGAAAGAACCAAAGTTTTGCCCCAGTTTCTTAAAAAATATTTTATAATGAGGCATACTTTTTTTGAAATTTATAACCCAGAACACATTTATAAACTGTTTTCATATACTCTCTGTGTGTGGAGGGGAAGAGGGGTTGTTATGTGTGTTCACTATCTATTGCAGCACATAACAAATGATCCCCAAACTTTGTGACTTAAAACAACCACCATTTATTATTTCATGGTTTCTGTGGGTCAGGAGTTTAGACAAGGCATTGTCAGGAGGGCTTATTCCTGCTCAGGATGTCTGGGACCTCAATGGTAAACTTGTAGGCTGGAAGCTAGAGTCATCTTAAAGCTTGTTAAATGTTATCAAGTCCATTCCAACTCACAGTGACCCTGCATAGGATTTCCGAGAAGTAGGTGGTGGGTTTAAGCGCTGACCTTGCAGTTAGCAGTCTAGTGCTTATCTTACAACACCACACCAGGCCTCCTCTGAAACTTTATTAACTCAAACATCTGATGATGGATAGTGGTTGTTGACTGAAGACCAGCTGGTACATCCACATGCAACCTTACTCGGCAGCAGTCTAGGCTTCCTTACAACATGGGAGCCAGGATCACAGGGTAAACATCCCAAGACAGAGAATTAGTGTAAATCTTACTGCCTTTCACGACCTAGCCCTGAAAATCATGCAGCATCACTTCAGTCAGACTCCACTGGTTGCTGTGATTACAAAGATCTGTCTAGACTCCTTTCCAGGGGAAGGAACTTAGAGCCTAATCCCATGCTTCTGCCCAGGAAGCTCCTGTTCTAATGGTGAGGTCAGAGCTGCACTTCCATCTATTCCTGGAGTCATCTCTGAAGAGGGAGAGATACTTGCCCTTGTGGTTCAGTCCCAGCCCAGGAGTGGTTTCACCCTCCCTTCAGTACAGTTGCTTCATTAGAGCATCTCCTCTCACTTTAGGGACCTGGTCTGGCTGGGAGAGCAAGGTGATTAGAGGAATACTATTGTGTGCCATTGAGTCAATTTGAGCTCTCAGCATCCCTACAGGGCACAGCAGAACTGCCCCCATAGAGGGTCCAAGGCTGCAATCTTTATGGGACAGACAGCCTCATCATTCTTCCTTGGAGCAGCTGGTAGGTTTGAACTGCCAACCTTGTAGTTAACAGTCCAATGCCTAACCCACAGTGCCACCAGGGCTTCTGAATTAAAGGTATCTGACTCACTGCTATCGAGTCAATTCTGACTCCTAGCAACCCTATATATGGTTTCCAAGACTGTAAATCTATATGGGAGCAGACAGCCTCTTATTTCTCCCATGGAGCTGCTGGTGGTTTTGAACTGCCAATCTCATGGTTAACAGTGCAACATTTACCCTACAGTGCCACAAGAACTCCTTAATTGAAGGAATGCTGGGCTTAAAATATGGAACCCTGGTGGCACTGCGGTTTAGGCATTGGGCTGTTTTTTTTTTCTCATGGCACATGGTAAGAAGAGCTGATTTGACATATAGAAAGAGACAAGAGAGGGGATAGATAGGATAGATAGATAGATAGATAGATAGATAGATAGATAGATAGATGACAGACAGATCGGCTACTTTTGGAAAATACAATTTGTCATGTTGTTTTTTAGCTCAGTTAATCCTCATCAATGCTATGAGGTAGCTATGACTAGCCTTACTTCACAGTGCAGAAAACAGAGGCTCCGAGAGGTAAAGTCATACACCTCAGGAACTGGCAGACTAGTGACTCTGACTCAAGTGTCCATGTCCTTAGCCCCAAACTGCCCTTTCTGCCACAAGTTATAGCACCCAAACTACTAGTATATGCTGGAATTCAAAGTTCAGCTCTGTTTATGATATACAAATTATTAGTGGAAAACAATAATTCCTCCTTAAAGGGCTTGTTCCCTCGGGGCAGGTTGCAAAGAAATATTACATATATTCCTCATATGTCAGAATAGGGATTTGAACTCATAATGCCCCTATAGAGCAGGGTAGAACTGCCCCAGAGTGTTTTAAAGGCTGAAATCCACATGGAAGCCGACTGCCTCTTCTTTACCCATGGAGCAGTTGATGGGTTCAAATTGCTGCTGACCTTTTGCTTAGCAGTCAAGTGCTTAACTACTGTGCTACCAGAGCTCCTTAAAAAAAAATAAAATAGGAAAAATAGCACTTACTCTTAGGACTGAATGAGAATAAAAAGAAAGACGTTCAAACAGAGCACAGCCCTCTTCTCCCTTTTCCACATTTTAAAGCTGAGGTTAAGAGCTACCTCAAAACAGCATAAGTAGGATAATAATAATTCTACATCCAGAATTATCAAAATAATAATGGTGTGTACAGCTCACATTTATTATTCCTTATAATGTACCAGTTAATGTATCAAATTTCACGTAGGAACGTCCTGTACTATTGCTTTAGCAATATTTTTATTCTACAGATATATGGAGTAGATAGGTTGTAACATTAACAGTAACATATCTGTAGTTATTGTTAAGCGTCATCCAGTAAGTTTTGACTCATAGCGAGCCTGTATTGGGTTTCCAAGGAGCAGCTGGTGGGTTTGAACAGCCCACCTTGTGATTAGCAGTCCAGTGCTTATCATACAATGCCACACCAGAACTCCATATGTTATGTATGTTTAAATTTTGTTTTACAGAAATGATACTAGAAGAAAAAAGAAAAAAAAAACTCTGCTTATAGCACAAGAAAGTATTAAAATTATTAAGTTAATAAAACACACCAAATGTATTTTAACTACTTCCTGGTGGTTATGCACCATGGAGTCGTTTCTAAGTATAGGGACCCTGTATAGGGTTTCTGAGGCTGCAAACCTTTACAGGAGCAGAAAACCTCATCTTTCTCCAGTAAAACAACTGGTAGTTTGCAATTGCTGACCGTGAGTATAGCCGCCCAAATTGTAACCACTATGCTACCAGAGGTCGTTAATTACTTCCTATATACACATAATTAGTCAGTAATCCATAGACAAATAGTGAGCATCCACCAAGCCCAGATACTGTTCTAAATACCATCAGCTGTGAAAAATAGTCAAAGGAATCATTTGTATCTTCAAGGAATTTACAGACTTCTTAAGTTTAAAATTGTATGGAAATGTAAATACTATAAAATTTTATTTTATTTTAACTGCAAGTGGAATGCAAGGGAATAAACAACTAAATAACACAGCAAAGCCAGGTATTATTTGAAGGTGTTATATATCTGGATTTGCTGTTTGCTACTGTGTATACTTAGGCTGTGCCTCCATTTCCTCATTTGTAAAATTGGGCTAATAAGATATCTCAAAGGGTTATTTATGGAGAGGACACAATGAAAATATCATTGATATAAAATCCTAATCTAGGAAGAACACTCAATTCTAGTATCCATAATATAGTCATGTATTTCTTTATGTGCGGGTTATAGGCTATTGGGAAGAAAGAGATAAACCGATCTGGAATATGGAATGTGGAAGATAATGAGTCAGTCATAAGACTAAGGTGGCTTTGGAAGATCTGCAAGAACCTATTCAGAGCTGGTGGAGGAACTGGAAAGGCATCTTCTGCCACGAGAGCACAGTCACCAATAACAATCTTACCTGGTTACGTCAGAAACCATAGAACAAATAATAACGGCAAACTTTACATAGTGCAAAGATCCCCAGTGATTGAGCCTTGGCTGCTAACAAAATAGGTCACTGGTTCAAACCCACCAACTGTTCTGCAGGAGAAAGATGTGGCAGTCTGCTTCAGTAAAGATGACAGCCTCAGAAACTCTAGGAGGCAGTTCTACTCTGCCCTATCGGGTCCCTAGAAGTCAGAATCACCTCAACAGCAATGGATGGGGCTTTGTGTATAGTTAAAGACTTTAAGACTACTGGTGTGGCGTTGTAGGCTCAGCACTGAATTGCAAATCACAAGGTCGGTGGTTCAAACCAACCAGCTGCTTCTTGGAAACATAATACAGGGTCTCTATGAGTCAAAACCGACTCAACAGCAGTTAACAACATAGGAAAAAGGGAGTATGGTGGCTCCATATGATAAGCACTGGACTGAGCCACAAGGTCTGTAGTTCAAGCCCACCAACTGCTCCACGGGAGAAAGATGAGGCTTCTGCTGCCTCAGCTTTATAACCTCAGAAATCCTATACAGGGTCACTATGAATCAGAACCAACTTGAAAGCACTTACAACAGCAACAACATAGTTATCATCCCCATTCTACAGAGAGGGAAACTGACGCTCAGAGAGCTTAAATAATCCAATAGCCTGTGGTGGTGGTTGTTAAGTGTCTTTGAGTCAGTAACAACTCATAGCCATCCTGTATAGGGTTTCCAAGGAGCAGCTGGTGGGTTTGAACAGCCAACCTTCAGTTAGTAGTCCAGCGCTTATCTTAAAGCCTTGAGCTCCAGCAGTCTGGCTGGGCTCTTAACTGTTGTATTAAACTTTCACTGGTTAATCAGTAACATGTCTTTCTCTCTGCTTAATCGCAAATCAATTAAATAGAAATCTCTTAAGACAGGTAACCTAAAAAAAAAAAAAAAAGAAAGGTAAACTCATTTTAATATTAGTTAAAGTTAGTACTAAATCGACAGAACATTATCTGAATTTGCCCCCACGTAGTGATTGTTAGATTTTAGGGCATTAGAGACGCCTCTGAAAATCTAACCATTAATATTTCCTCCGAAGAAAGATGTACATATAAATATACACATAAGTATAAATGTAAGAGTGTGCACAGAGTTTCAGGGATTCCCTAAGGATCAGGGAGGAAAGTCTAAGTTATCACGCACACACATACCCCACCCTACAACTTCCAGAGCCTGATTAATCCCCTTCAAGTACAAATGGCCTGGCATCCCTCCTGGGTCCCAACATCTTCCCACAAAAAACAGATAATCATTGGTACTTAGCCAGGAAGCTGTTCTGCCTATTTATTCAAATCACAAACGTCATGGTTAACAAGTACATTTCTCCAAGGCGCGGTTGATTTTTTTGATGAGTCCGAGGTCTGGGGATGCTGATGAGTCCGTTCTGCCTGTGTGGCGCAGGAGCAGGCCTGAGTAGGAGCCACTAGAGGGAGCCTCTTCAACCAGATGGTGTTGCTGCTGCGTTGCATACTGTTCGGGTTCCACTGGCTGTGGGCGGTGAGAAGCCACTTCCAGCCAAGAAACCACAATTAACCTAACCCAGATCCCATCCCGGAACAGTATTATATGTATTGAAGAAAGTCAAAAGTATAATGGTTTCCTCTGGCCATATTCTAAGTTTAACAGCAGTGTTTTTCTCCTCTGTAGCACTGTAGGATATACACTAGACTGCTAACCTCAAGGGCAGCGGTTCAAACCCACCAGTTATTCCTCGTGTGGAAAAAAAAATTATAATCCTGTTTATTATATTCGGGTAACTTTTTTATGATTATATTCGGGTAACTTTATGATCTCTCTCTTTTTCTTTGGTTACTTCCTGAAGTGAGTAAAGAATTTATGGTCACTTTCTTTTTATTTAAACCACTTCCTGGAGTAAGGAATTTAT
>NW_006408528.1:36816104-36828496 GCF_000296735.1 Chrysochloris asiatica
AGTGTCTTTTATGCGACATCGGGATTCATTTCTAACACTCGGAAACACTATACAGGGTCACTATGAATCAGCACCCACTCGATAGCACGTAAAAATAACAATTTTCTTCCATGCAAGCATCAATACACACCAACAGTATGGAATAACAGGAAAGGGAGGCATTTCGGGGACAGGTGTAGGTTCAAGTTCTATCTCTACTACCTTGGCAAATTACTTAACATCTCTGAACCTTTTTTTCAAATTCTAGAAAATTTGGACACTAATACATATATTGCAGAATTGTGATGAGGATTAAATAAAAAAATGCATGTAAGTTCCTGACACACAATAAGTACTCAGTAAACAATTGTTAAAACCATACTTCCTGGTGCTATTGGCTCACTATCAAATTTCCATTGAAACTAAGACAAGAGTTATTGAGACCCAGGAGTCCTAGGGTGGTACTGTAGGATAAGCACACAACTGCAAAGTTGGCAGTTCAAACTCACCAGCTGCTCCTATACAGGGTCTCTGTGGGTCAGAATCGATTCGACAGCACTTAACAACAACAACATTGTAACTGGAATCAAATATTTTTTTAAAACACACACACACAACATAAATTCTAAACCCTATAAATCAGAAGTCATAACTGCTTTATTGGCAAATGATTGGTAAATGTTAGCAAATAGTAAAAAACACCAAGTTTTTTGCCCTGAGATAATTTTTAAACTTTAAACCAAAACCATTCTCTGAAGTCTTAAACCCAAGTAATAGGTTAGCTCAACTAGTGGGGAAAAAAAACAAAAACGCCTGCCTTGAGCGTTGTGCTCCTTTAAGAACTATCTGTGGTGCTGTAGGTAGGATCAGCATTAGACTTCAAACCACCAAACCACAAGTTCAGCAGTTAAAATCCACCAGCCAAAGGACTCTAGGAGAGTCAGAATGAACAGGTGGAGCAGATGTCCTGTCAGAAGATGGGACATTCTATAGGCAGAAGGGTTTGGTCTTCACATTTTCTTCAGGCCTTTGGTTCCCTAGAAGGAGCTGGCTCTAATGCATGTTGGAAGGCTCTTCATCTCTGAGCTTGGAGGTAAGGAAAGCCCTGAGGGACTCACCTGGGTTTGTTCATACTCTGCATCTTTAAAACAAACTAAAATCGATATGAAAAGGCTTACGGTAAAAAGCATACAGAGATTTAACCACATAAAACTCAGGATTTCAGGAAAAAAAGGATCACTTTAAAGTGTACCACAGTTACTGCAAAAATTTTGTTCTGTTCTTCTTAGCAGGTACAATGAAAAGAGAAACATTAAGTTTCATACTTTCATCAGAAAAATAAAATAAAATGCCAGATTATATGGTAGGGGAAAGTTATTTTCTGGCACTAAATGGTGTAATTTTCTCACACGAAATGTCTGTAAGGAACTGGTATTGGGCTGGCTACTGTCCTTGTTGTCGGCATTACAGCTAGTAAATAGTTCTCATGCAGCATTTGTCATCATGTCCTGAGATAGAACAGTCCCACCAGGGAATTCACCAGACAATATCAGTCTAGAGGACATCCTAAGGTGCCTGTTGTTGTTGTTATGTGCCATGGAGTCAGTTCTGACTCATAGCGACCCTGTACAGGGTTTCCGAGGCTGTAAATCTTTACAGGAACAGAAAGCCTCATCTTTTTCCCGGGGAACAGCTGGTAGTTTCGAACTGCTGACCCTGAGGTTAGCAATCTGATTCATAATCACTAGGTGTCTTCAAAAAGTCAATATCATCTTCACAATAAAACATTAAAAAAAAAAATCAATATCATCAAAATAAAAAGCAGGGGAATGTGTTTAAAGTTGTTGTTGTCAGTTGCTGGGAAATCGATTCTGACTCACAGTGACTCCACATGCCACAAAGTAGAACTGTTTCCCAGAGTTTTCTTGGCTGTAATCTTTATGAAGGAGTGCTGGTGGCACTGTAGGTTAAGCACTGGACTGCTAACCACAAGGTCCTCACTTTGAGCCCACCAGTCAGTCTATGGAAGAAAGATGAGGCTTTCTACTCCAGTAAAGATTTATAGCCCTAGATTTATAGCCAATACAGGGCTGCTACGAGTCAGAACCAACTTAACAACAATCTTTATAGAATCATATTGCCAGGTCTTTCTTCCACATTACTGCAGGGTAGGTTTGAACTTCCAATCTCTAGTCTAGTGCAAAGTATCTGTACCACTGAAAAGATTTTAAAGAAACAGAAGAAAGCCATGCATAATCTTGATTGGATCCTGGTTTAAAGAAAATTGTTATAAGATGTTCATGTGTTTGGTTTTTGTTTTTCATAGGACATTTTGATGATAATCTAAGAAATTGAAAGTGGACTGAGTGCCTATTAAACATATAGGAAATATAAACATGTTAACCATTGTTAGATATGATAATGTATTGTGGGCGAGGGAGAGAATGTCCTTTTATTTACTCATTTATTTTTGGAGATACATCCCTAACTATTTAAATTAAACTTTAAAATGGATCCAAACATATATGTACATTAATAATATTTGACAGAACGCTGACCAGTATTTAATTTAGATGAGAAGCACATGAGTGGGTACATACTCCAACATATGTTTAACTAACAATTTTTCACAATAGGAAGACAGAAAAAGAAGACACTAGGAAGAAACACAGGGGAACGTGGATTTGCCAGAGAGCAATGAGCACCTGTAAACCTCTGGCCACACCAGGCTAGGGCCCTTTCCTGTCCCTGGTCCCTACCACCTCCCCCTGAAACTGCAGTCTGGTAATTCCAGTCTGGGTGAAGCTTGACAGCCAGGCCCAATCAACCTCTGGAAAAGAGAGGTTTAAATAGCTCTCACATGCTCCCCAGGCCTAGAACTCTGCACATTTGAGCTGCTGGAAATCAAGTCTGACACATGCTGGTCCTTCTCCCCTCCCAATTGGTTTCTAGTTTGTCAGTATTAAAAATTAAAATGTGTGTGTGTCCATGGGTGCATGTGTGTGTATATAGTGGAAAAGGAAGGAAACTGCCTATAAAAATCAATTGACATCAAGTCATCTCAGACTCGTGGCGACAATTCCATGCGTGTTAGAGGACAACTGCTCTCCGTAGGGCTGATTCTGCAGAAAAGTATCAGGCCTTTCTTCTGAAGCACCTCGGGGTGGACTGAAACTTCCTACCTTTCATTTAGTAGCCAAACATGTTAACCATTTGCACCAGAGGCTGAATATTTATTATTACCAGTTGTTGTTAAGTGCCATTGAGTCGGTTCCAACTCATAGCGACCCTGTGGCTAGTGAGTTTGAACCACTGACCCAGCAGTTCAAGCCAATCTTTAGGTCAAGTGCTCATCCTATGGCACCACACCAGAACTCCACTTACTAGTTAGCAATTAATGTTTACCACCACCACCACAACATGCAGAATTGGAGTCCTGGGGTAGGATAAGCACTGGACTATTAAACACAAGGTCATTGGTTCAAGCTCACAACCATTCCTTGGGACGCTATGGGTTGTAATCGAGTTGACAACACTTAACAACAACACACTCAATATTATTGTTGATAATCAACCACACCAAAATGTTAAAGTATCTTATTAACTTCATACTTGATGATAAATAGCATTTCCTCTCATCTCCACCACAGCTTCTCCCAGGAACTCCCACACTCCAGCAACTAAAGGGTCCCCCAGAACCTGATCCAGCACTGTCTTGACCTCTATTCTGATAGGAGGAACTCTGACTCTGTCCTTACCAGTTGTTACATGTTTCTCCAGTTCATTCCTGTTTAGTATGCACCCAGCACTTACCTCTAAGCTCTTTGGGATACATTAACTCACAACAACCCAAAGCATTTATTATTAGTATTTCCTTTTATGTAGGAAGAAACGGAGACGCAAAGAAATTGAGTAAATAGTCCAAAGCCACATAGCTAGAAAGGCCAGGGCTCCAAATCTCTGCTCTCTAGTTTCTAGCTGCACCTTTGGTATTGATCTGTCAGAATGCCTTTATCCTAAGAAAAAGACAAAGCAGAGCAGCCAAGAAGAGTTCCGGGCTTGGGGAGTCTCTCAGGCTCCCCTTTCCAGGTAAGATCTTCTCATATAAACACACGGATGGAGGTTCAAGGCCATGGCAAAACCCAATTGGGTCAAGCAGTCTCTCCATCACACAGTTTTCTAAAGCTGCACAGTGGTTCTGGGCCCTCGTCACTATGGAAGCTCAAGAGGACCCCTCACCTGCCATTGTGCTATTGTGGAGGACACAGCAGGGCTGAGCAGGTGGGTATGATTCTCTTAAACCTTTCAAAACAGTGGCAAATGTTTATAGAGCTGTCTGAACAGCCTGGGCACCGTGACTACCGCCCAGACCCTGAGAGTTCTGCTGCAGGAACCTCAGTCTCAGGTCCCTAAGAATTCCCTGAGATATCTTTGTCCCGCCCTCAGGCCCTGTAATGAAAGCCAGCCCACCTCCTTTCACCTCTGCGCTCCCCTCTGATTTCCTGGTGACCTTCTAACTTTGCTTTTGCCTTTCCCATGGCACTTAGCCCCCCCTGTGACCTGAAGACTCTACAACCCTAAGAACCAGTCCTGCTAACCAGCTGGCCTGGGTACAATAGCACATAGGAAGCAAAGTCATGGGACTGAAACCAGAAGAAAACCTATTCATGAGAGGAGCAGGTGGCAGGTGGAAAACAGAAGGAGTAAGAAAGGAAGGCCAATTTCTACCTCCTAAAGGGCCCGATTAACTGGGGATTTTAGAGTGAGTCACTCAACGTGCCTAAGACCCCTCTGCCCCTCTCCTAATGAGGGCAGTGATGCTTATCATATGGCCACATCCTTCCCAGCAGGGCGCAGAGGAAAAGTCCTGCTGACTGGAGCTTTGAGATGGAAAGTAGGAAGGAGAGCGGGCGGGGGAGGGCCCAGGCTGACGGGCAGTCAAGAGAAGTTCTTCATCTAACCGCTTTGCAATTAAAGATGGAGCAAATATTTCTCCGAGCATCTGTTATTCAATATTTTGATTTATTTTGAGATCCACAACTAATAGATTTCCGTTGAAGTAAAGAGCAAAAGGAAAAGAAGAGAGAAACGATGCCCGTAATACAACTAAGACACAAGCACACACAACATTTTGTATACATCTGCTTTTCATGTATACACTAAAAAGGTAATCCTGTACATGTTCTCCTAAACGTCTTTCCATGTAAAGAAATCCACTTCTACCACACCCTTTTAAAAGGCTGCAGTGTATTTCATCATATGGAGAAAAGCCAGTGTCTTACTAGTGTGTATTTGGATTGCTTCCTAGGGAATTTAAATTATATTACGAATTATGATGATAGCCCAGCCCTTTTTTATAATTCTCAACTTTATCCACTCACCCTCTCATCCCAGCAGACTACTGTGCCTTTTGGTACATTATTTTCCCTTACAGTCCATTACGAGTTGGGCTGCTAACCTCAAGGTCAGCAGTTCAAAAAACTGCCAGCCGTTCCATGGGCAGAAGATGAGACTTTCTGCTCATAAAGATTCACAGCCTCGGAAACCCTACACAGGGTCTCTATGAGTTGGAACCGACTCCACAGCATGTAACCATCACCACAGTCAATTTCAAGAAGTTTCTAGATGTTTTCCTGCATGAACATGCTTTGTAGGGACCACAACAGTCTCTCTTACTCCAGCTTCCCCTTCCTGACTTTAGGAGATAAACAGGTCAGAGCTGAGGCAAAACTGGTGAATTATTTTCAGCATCTTGTCTCATCTCTTATTAGTAGAAAGTGATTCTCAGTTATATCTTTAGAATCTTCCACCCCCATTAGAGTGTCCAGCAGGATTAGGCAAGGGGCCTTGGAACAATTTGTTCCTGAGGGACTGAGAGATTAAAGTTCTGAACCCACTGTGAGAGAGAGCTGCAGCAGATGTGGGGAAGAAGATATGCCTAGTAGGAGAGAGACAGAATTGATAGTGGAGCAACCTTTTCAATTCCCCTCACTTTTCAGAGGCAAACACACAAGCACATATGCAGGCAGGCTCCAGAGACTCTGCACAAGGGAGGTAAGAAGCTTTCATAAGGAGACCAAAGTTGTACCTTGTACATTTCAGAGAGAGAAAAGCCAGGACCTAAGTAGTCACTGGAGTCCTGGTATGGCACTGCGGGTTAATGAGCTGGACTGCAAGGTCAGAAGTTCAAGCTCGCCAGTCATTCCTCAGAAACCCTATACAGGGTCGGTATGGGTCAGAACCAACTTGACAGCACTCAACAACAAAAACAATGTGATGGCTGGAGACATGGTGCAGTGCTGCGGGTTAATGCGTTGGACCTCAAGGTTGGTTTGAACCAAAAGGTTAGTGGTTCAAACTCACCAAGCGCTCCTCGGAAGCCCTATACAAGGTTGCTATGAGTCGGAACCAACTTCACAGCACTTTAATGACAACAACAACAACAAGTAGCCACTGAACAGTGCACAAGGTTAACACACTGAGCTGCTAAGCAAAAAGAGTGAAGCTCATGCTGAGGCACCTCAGAAGAAAGGCTTCTGAAAACTCAGCCATTGAAACCCTCAACTGATGAATGATAAACAAAATGTGACACATACATACGATGGAATACTATGGTCAGTATTGCCATGAAGTAGAAGACAGCAGAAGACATGAAGTCTTGATACATGCTACAATATGGATGGAGCTAGAAGACATTATGCTGAGTGAAATTAAGCAGTCACAGAATGGCAAATATTGTATGACCTCACTTATATAAAAAGAGACACAAAAAAAGACAAATGTATATAGAACAAAACGTGGTGCTGTAGGCTCAGCACTGGACTGTGAACTACAAGGTCAGCAATTCAAACTCACCAGCCGCTCCTCAGAAACCCAATATAGGGTTGCTAAAAGTCTGATCCAACTTGACAGCACTTAGCAACAACTACAACAACAACAACAACAACAACAACAACCAGGGTTGGGAAGGAGCTCTGGTCAGTCTACTCTGCCTTTTGGCACATTATTTTCCCTTACAGCCAATTACGAGTCAAGCTGCTAACCTCAAGTTCAGCAGTTTGAAACTACCAGCAGCTCCAAGGGAGAAAAATGAGACTTTCTGCTCTTGTAAAGATTTATAGCCTCAGAAACCCATGCAGGGTCACTATGAATTGAAACTGACTCCATAGGCATACAACCACCACCACCAAGGGCAGAAGGGAATGGGTTAGTAGTGATGGAAATATATTAAGGGTAGGGTTATACAGCTGAATATTTTCATTGCTGTCAATAAGTTGTAGATCTGTAAAACATTGGCAAAAGTTGTATGATATATTTATAATAACAACAGCAAAACAAGAGTAGCTGATGATACTGCTTATCTAGAACTCAAATCCTTGTGTGGTATGGTTTATTGGATTGGAGGTGTATTAGGGTTACGGTTTCATAGAACATCTCAATGAATTGGCCTAATACCATGTGGAGTACTTTTGTTCTACCTCCTAAATCGTCACTTAGTACTTGGGATCTTAAAATCTTGCAAGGGACTTTCAAAGCCCAACAATTGGTCTCTATTCTCCTGGAGCAGAAGCAGAAACAGCATCAGGAATTGAAGGAAGATATGCAAGGTGTCCACCACTAATCTGTCAGTTTGTCATACTGTGGTGGATTGTGAGTTGCTATGATTCTGGAACCTATGCCATGGGTATTTTAAATACCAGCAGGGTCACCCATGGTGGACAGGTTTCAGATGAGCTTCCAGACGAAGACAGACTAGGAAGAAAGAGTGACAAACTAGTTCTGAATATTTAGTCACTGAAAACCTAATGAATAGCAGAGAAACATTCAGATATAATCTGGAAAATTAGCCCTTCAGGATGGAAGGCAGTCAAAATGAGACTGGGGAAGAGCTGCTTCCTCAAAATAGAGTTGACTGTGATGACATGAATGGAGTAAAGCCCATGGGAGTAAAGCCCGTGGGACCTTCATTAGCTGATGGGGGCACAGCTCAAAATGAAGAGAAACAGCTGTAAACATCCATTAATAATCAGAACATGGAATGTACTAAGTAGGAATCTAGGAAAATTGTCAAAAATGAAATGGAACACATAAGCATCGATATCTTGGGCATTAGTAAGCTGAAACGGACTGGTATTGGCCATTTGGAATCTGACAACCACAAGGTTTACTATGCCGGGAATGACAAATTCAAGAAGAATGGTGTTGCATTCATTGTCAAAAAGAACATATCCAGATCAGTCATGAGGTACAACATTGTCTGTGATAGGATAATATCCATGCACCTGCAGGGAAGACCAGTTAAAACCACTATTATTCAAATTTATGCACCAACCACTAAAGCCACTGAGGATGAAATAGAAGAATTCTACCAACTTCTTCAATGTGAAATCAATCAAATATTAACTCAAGATGTATTGATCATTACTGGTGATTGGGATGCAAAGGTTGGGAACAAAGAGGAAGGATCAGTAGTGGAAAAATATGGCTTTAGTGATAAAAATTATACTGGAGATTGCATGATAGAATTCTGCAAAACCAATGATTTGTTCATTTCAAATACCTTCTTTAGACAGCATAAGAGATGACTACACATGGACCTCACCAGCTGGAATACACAGAAATCAAATTGACTACATCTGTGAAAAGAAAGGATGGAAAAGCTCTATATCATCAGTCAAAACAAGGCCAGGGGCAGACTGTGGAACAGACCATCAATTGCTCATATGCAAATTCAAACTGAAGCTGAAGAAAAAGAAAACAATTGTGAGGATGGTGTGGGACTGGGAGGTGTTTTCTTCTGTTGAAAACAACTCAAATTTATGCACCTAATAACAAGATAATGTCATCTGGGAATAAGGATAGCTTTACTTCTTCCTTTCCAATCTGGATGGTCTTTATTTTCCTTAGTTGCCTTATTGCTCTAGTACAATATTGAATGAGAGTGGTGATAAACAGCACCCTTGAAACTGGGATGCTCCTGCATTGCTGCTGACATTGCAAAATGGTCCAACCTCTCTGGAAAGCAATAGGGTACTTCCTCAGAAGGTTGGAAATAGAAATACCTTATGATCCAGCAATTCTTCTACTGGTATTTACGTACAAGAAATATAAGCCATAACACAAGTAGATATATGCACACCAATGTTCATAACTGCACTATTTACAATAGCAAAAAGATGGACACAGCCTAAGTTCCCATCAACTGAAGAATGGATAAACAAACTGTGGTACATACACACAATGGAATATTATGCTACCTTGAAGAATAACAAGGAAGCTGCAAGCCACCACATAATATGGATGAGCCTTGAGGACATTATGTTGAGTGAAATTATTCTCAGTCACAAAAGGTGAAATACTGCATAGGACCACTGCCTTGGTGGTGAATGAAAGGAAATGCAGATAGGTCCCTTGTGGTACAATGGTGAATAATTGTTATCAGGACTGACTGTGAGTGTTGGAAATGTAAAGGTGAATGTTTTGTAGCAAAATGTGGGGAGTGGTTAACTTTTCAGTCCAGGAGCGGAGGAGGTCCCTGGGACCATCAAGGGAGAAGAGAGGAGAGTGGAACCCTTCCCAGAGAAGCAGTGACACCAGATTTGGAGGCAGAGACAACGACCTGGAGAGAGAGAGCGGCTGGGGACTCTAGACCCAGCGAGGAGGAAGAGAAGCTGTATGCTGACGACTTGCAATGGAGGGGGATTGTAACCATGGCAATGAAATGGTATATAAGATAGGATGAATGTAAACCTAATGTTCTCCCATGTAAACTATCACATAATTCACAAGAAAATATTCATTTTAAAAAAAGGCATCCTTGTCTGATTCTTGTTCTTTATCTTTTTCCATTGAGAATGTAGAAGTTGGTTTTGCAATAGGCCCTTAATTATGCTGAAAATGTTCCCTTCTATTCCTATTTTAAGGAGCTCTGGTAGGGTAGTAGTGGTTACTAATCGGCTGCGAACCCAAGGTCAGCAGTTCAAAACTACCAGCTGTTCCGCGGGAGAAAGATGAGGCTTTCTGTTCCGGTAAAGATTTACAGCCTCGGAAACCCTGTACAAGGTCGCTATGAGTCGGAAGCGACTCCACGGCACATACCAACAACAACATGCCTATTTTGCTTAAAGTTATTATGAGGTAAAGTGTTGGATTTCATCAAATGCTTTTTCTGCATTTGATGTGATTCTTTCCTTTGTTTTATTTAGGAATTACGTTCACTGATTTTCTAATGTTGAACCCAGATACACATTTTTGCATCTTCTTGATCTTCTAATTTCCCTAGTCTCCCATGACACTGCTTCAGGGTTCTCTCCATCTCTCATTTCCTCACTGGGACATCAGCCCCACCCCACCCCCACTGAGATACAACTCATTAAGATACAACTTCTGATGAAAAAAGGAAATGAGTGGGGAGAGGAGAGGCCACTGTGTTTTTAGCATTTAAAGGGAGGCAGCAGGAAAGGGAGGACTCAGCAGGGTGTGTCTCAAACAGCCACACCCCGACTTCCTGGTTTCAGTCTTTTAAATAGTACCTCCCTTCCCAACTGCCCACTCTAGAAAATCCAGTCTTCTTTGACATTTATTTCCTAATTGTCCACTGCAGGCAGTGATGGCCCAGGGATAAAACTCTGACCTTCTTGTAGGAAGCCTGAGTTTGATTCCCAGCCAGCGAATATGGCGCCACCCCCTGTCAGTGGAGGCTTCAGGGTTGCTATGATGCTGAACAGGTGTCTGTGGAGCGTCAGAAGTAAGACAGGCTAGGAAGGAAGGTCTGGCAATCTACTGAAAACCAGCCATGAAAACCCTATGTATCACAACAGGCAGATCCCTTTGTGCATAGAGTCTCCACTGTTGTTCCATGGACTCTTTCTTTCTAAACATTTTCCCACAGCAATTACCCTAATTCAGGCCTTTCCTCCCCACTTTTGCACCATTATGCCAGTCGCCTGTTTGGCTTCACTGTCCCTGCCTCCTCCTTTACTGCACCAAGCTTTTACTGTGCCAACCCTCAGATTAACATCCCTAAGAGATGTCTGGCCTTATGTTGCCCTCCTACCATAACTCTCTTCATGGATCCCCACTGCCGATAGAATAAAATCCAAATTCTTTGACCTGAGAGGAAAAGTACACCACAATCAGGCCTTATCCTGATCTCCACCACCACTACCACCCCGTTTCTCACCCCAGCTACTTCAATCCATCTCCCAAGCATGCCAACCAATGCGGTCTTTAGACTGTAATGCCCAGCCTTTGTCATTTTACCTTTGGAAATCAAAATGATCGGTCAAAGCAAATCTCTATGACTCTTATCTCCCTTTTCTATGGTTTTATTGCTTGTAACTTTCACTGCCTCTTATTTTATTACCTGGTTTATCTCTTCTGTTGGATTACAGTTCCTCAAGGGCAAAGGCTGGGCGTTGGTCATAGCCCTGCCCACAGCTTCAGCAAATTCTGAATCCATGTTTGTAAGTTGGCTGGGTAATGACCTGGTAATTGCCCAGTAATTACCCTGGCAGCTCTATCTGATACACGGTGGGTAAAGTGGGTAAAGCCGTGGTCACTGAAACAGCATAGTCTGGATAAGACCTGAAGAACATGAGAGTTTCCAAAGTTGGGGCCTGTGTCAGGGTGAGGTCAAAGGCTCTGAAGGGCTCTTGGGAAGAAAGCAGAGGGTGCCCAGGCCACAATTAGCCCTGGGCAGAAGGTGGGCAGAAGAGAATGGTTGATCCCTCCTCAGAGCGTGGGCCCAACAGTTGACTGACCTGGCACAGCTCTCTGAAGAGATTTGTTTCTGGATTTGAGCAGGGGAAGTTGGCAGTGGTGCCGGGACAGGAAACCCCACCAAGGACAGAGCCTCCTTGTAGACCCCCGGTGCTTCCAGTCAAACCCTTCAAATAAAGAAATGGAAGGTAATGTCATCAAGCTCAGCAGAGATTCCCAGCTCTGCCTTAGAACCAAACATGCAGTTGCAGTCCAGTCCACTCTGACACCTGGCAACACAAGGCAACGCATGTGTTGTTACACAGTAGAACAGTTTTCCTTCTCTTTAAAATTTTATTGTGGCAAAGATATATGTGTTTGTGTGTATGGAGTCCTAGTGTGGTACTGTAGGATAAAGCGCTGGACTGCAAGGTCGGCTTGAACTGCAAGGTTGGTGGTTCAAATCCACCAGCCACTCCTCGGAAACCCTATATAGGCATTTATCATATCTCTCTCTCTCTCTCTCTCTATATATATATATATACATATGTTGTTGTTGTTGTGTGCCATCGAGTCGGTTCCGACCCATAGCGACCCTGAATAGGGTTTCCAAGGCTGTAAATGTTTACGGGAGCAGAAAGCCTCATCTTTCTCCCACGGAGCAGCTGGTAGTTTCGAACTGCTAACCTTGCAGTTCACAGCCCGATCCGTAA